>NW_016107465.1:1358447-1420282 GCF_001604975.1 Cebus imitator | reverse complement strand
TTCACACTAACAGCCCACAGTCCTCCAGTCCTAGTGTGGGTCTTCACACTAACAGCCCACAGTCCTCCAGTCCTAGTTCAGGTGAGCACACTAACAGCTCACAGTCCTCCAGTCTTAGTGTGGGTGTTCATACTAACAGCCCACAGTCCTCCAGTCCTTGTGTGGGTGTTCACACAAACAGTCCACAGTCATCCAGTCCTAGTACAGGTGATCACACTAACAGCCCACAATCCTCCAGTCCTAGTGTGGGTGTTCACACGAACAGCCCACAGTCATCCAGTCCTAGTGTGGGTGTTCACACTAACAGCCCACAGTCATCCAGTCCTAGTGTGGGTGTTCACACTAACAGCCCACTGTCATCCAGTCCTAGTTCTGGTGATCACACTAACAGCCCACAGTCATCCAGTCCTAGTATCGGTGTTCATGCTAATAGCCAATAGTCCTGCAGTCCTAGTGTTTGAGACCCAGCATGTGACGGCCTGCTCTGAAGCCAAAGCTTTTCACCTCTCACCAAGATCATGATCAGCTGGTTGAGAATCAAATATGATGCAAACTGGTTTGATGCCCTGAAGTTTATTTGCAGACTTGTAAGTCTGTATGCTTCAGAATCTGGCGGGGAGTGGCGAGGTTTGTTTCTGTCCTAGTGATATATGGATGAGTTGTTGCATTTAAGACCTAGGGTCAGATTCTAAGAAAGAAAGTGTCCTGAGCTTATTACTAGAAATCTTAAAGTAGGAATAGTTACACATTGGGAGCTCTTCAAAATACTATCTTCTACCCTCAAGTGAAGCCTCAATACATATATCGAACTTTTCCCAAGTTCTATACTTTTCTATACAAGTAGAACTTGTATAGAAAATTGTATGGAATTTTCTAAAATGAGGCAACATAAGCTGTTTCAAAAGTATCAGGGAGACCTGAATTCTAGTTCTACCTCATAGTGTCCTTGGCCAAGTAACTTTACCTCTCCAGGCCTCAGTGTCTCATCATAAAATAAAGATGTTGGATTGGTTGATCAGTCCTGGTGTTCCACAATTATTTTCTTGAAAAAAAACTAGCACCCTTGCTCCTCTAATAAACATGTGGATCAAACAGACATGGAATGATCTTTCAGCCTACAAATGTCAGCTGGCAAGATGTAAAGAGACCAGTTGGGCATTTGGTCCCAGCTTAGTAGTCTTTTGTAGCGTACACATTACCAGATTCATGAGCAGACATAATGATAAGAGGAAGTCTCCACATGAGCCCTGAATGGTGGATCTTGATTCCCACAGGCAACACTGCCAGGAAAAACCGTCTTAACCAAAAAGGAAATCAGTTTACCCGAATTAAATATTGTCAAGTTGCAGCCCACAGGAGAGAAATAGGAATGTCTCTACTCACAGTTTTAATCCTGGGCCAGAATAATAAATGAATAGTTAGCACATTCCTACTCATCTCAGTGAGGGTCCTCTCAGTGTCGAAAGTGATCATACCTTTCTTTAATCAACCCTTTTCTATTCCAGATCTCTCTTCAAATAGAAGTGTGTCCACAATTCAAATATAATCATCATGGACTCAAGAAGGTTTTGATGAACAGACACCTCTCAGCTACATTCTGCCTCATTTGGGAAGCCATTCCTTGACGGAACCATAGACAGCTGGATAACCAGCCAGCCTGGTTCTCTTATTTCTTGATTTTTTTTTTAAGCAAGATGGATGACTTTCAAAGTTAATAAGGCTGTATCTCAAGACAAATTCAGAAGAATCTACTCAGAAATTCATTAACTGTCAATCCTTTTATATACATAATAGATCAAAATTGATAGCAATGATTAAATTTTAATTAGAAAAATTTCTGATGATAGATCTCAGTCTCTTTCAAATGCCATCTACGTATGCATTCATTCATGTATTCAACAAACATTTTTAAATGCCAAATATGTACGATGCTCCACACTAAGCATGAGAATTCAAAGAAAAAAATAAGTTTATGGAAATATACCTATGACCTACCTAATTTATTCACAGAACAAAATGTGCTTCCTAAGAAAATGTTGATAGGGTTTGCTATTCAGAAAACATCTCATGCCATCAGGGTATTCTGTGTGTGTTTTCCAAAGACTAGGACCTGTATAGTGATATCCAAGTTTGATCTTAATCTCATCGACTGAACAAATGCAATCCCTGTCCAGAAAAATGGGTTCTGGCTTCTGATAGTCTGTGTGACTTGGAAGACTTTGAGTTGATTAGCAGGAACTGTGTTATTTTGAGGCTGGAACTATTTTCATTTCAAATAGCATAAAGTTGTACCCCAGGAATGATAAAAATGCCAAAAGTAATTTCCAACATTCCAGAAGATTAAGAAATTGAAAACCAAATATTTGGGGTGAAAGCAAGTGTATAGTAAGTGTTTATCCAAATTTTTATGTAAGAATATTACCTGAATATGCCAACCCACGATGTCTGGGATTCACACCCATTCTTCCTCTTCCCATATAATCAAATAGCACATATAATTCCCAAAGCAAAATACACAAGAAGCTATTTTCTTTTTTATGCATAAACACACGTTCCTTTGTTCCTCTTTCTAGACGCTCAGAATCCTAGCATGGACAGAAATCCCAGTGGTCATGTGATTTCTACCATTTTAGATACAGAGGAAAAGGAGGTTCTGAACAGTCAAGTCTTGCCCAGATTCAACAAATGAGTGGCAGAGATGTGAATAGGCTAGACCCGTAACTTCAGACCCAGACTCTCTGCAGAAAGCTGTTTCTATGATGTCATATGATCATGTTCAACATACAGCTACTGAGATCAGAGCCACAAAAAAGCATGGACATTAGTCCATGAGGCGCGGACGAGATTGTTCTGGAAGACAGTGAGTGTACTCATATGACTTTCCAGGTTTCCCTTTCTTGTTCTTTCCAGAACAGAATTGATGCTCTGATTCATAGTCTACACTTCTCCTTATGATGTGTCTTCCAAATCAGCCTCTCTCTGGCATTAATAAGAAAAGCAAAGCAAACACAGCTTCCCAGAACCACAGGTGTCAGTGTCAACTTCCCTGAGTCTTGCCTCTTCCTTCAGGACATCTTAACTCTTTTTCACTAAGTTGTAAAAAAAAAAAAAAAATGTATCTTTAATCACCACCATCCCTTTTAGGATTTCAAAGGAATAGCTCAGCAGTTCATCTTAGAGATGCAAACATTACCCTGACTTGATCATTTATCTCAAGTCACAGGTAGAAAGTTCTTTGGCAGCTACTCAGGGGAACAAAGGTGAAACCTCCAATTAAGAATGACTTATGTGTGCTCCTCCAGCCAGGAGTCACCCTGCCTTGTTAACCTCTTTTGCTCTGCTTTAAGAGGTGGGAGCCTATGCACTCAAAATTCATTTATTCCTGTTAAGGGTAATTATCTCAATTTTTTATGACACCTGCAGCTATTGAAGAGTGATGATATGCCAGTGAGATGTTTCTCTCCATTCAAGAATATGAGGGACTATGTAACACAGATTAGGTTTCAGTTCATAAACACAGCAATCTAATACTCCTCTTTAAAGCACAAGATTCAAATTTAAACCTCTCAACAGGCTATGCTTTTTATATCTTGACTGTATTCTTTAAGTAACAACAAGAACATAGATTAAAGAACCAGGAAGGCAAATTTGATGATAAGCAAGTATTGCCTTTATTTCAAGAGATAATAATTACACTACCCTGGGTGAATGGGCAGCCTCTGAGATAAGCTTCCTTCTCACCAACATTGAAACTTGCTCAAATGTCTCTCATCATAAAACAATCCTGCTTATACTGGCCTCCCCACCTCAGCTATCCTCCCTCCCTTTTCCTATCTTTCCAGCCTTTCCAAGCCAAACTTCCTTAAATATTTTCATTAAACTCATCCATTCACTTCTGAATGGATGCACTGCCTTATTCCTCTGCCCACATCACTTTCTTAAACTGCTCTCTCCAGAATTAGTAGCACCATCCTGTGGCTAAATCTCACAGACAATTCTCAATTCTCAATCCTTCTTTTCTGTAAGTCGGGCATCATTTAGAAACCTCCCTTGCCCTCGAGCCATAAGTGAAACTGCTGCCATCCACCACCACTCCCCTCCCCTGCTGCCAATTCCATGGCCTGTGAAAGCCCAAAGCCCTTCCAAATGGCTTTGTAAAATATAGACTGGACAGGGAAAATGGGGCATATACACACCATGGAGTATTACGCAGCCATCAAAAACGATGAGTTCGTGTCCTTGGTAGGGACATGGATGAACCTGGAAACCATCATTCTCAGCAAACTGACCCAAGAACAGAAAATCAAACATCACATGTTCCCACTCACAGGCAGGTATTGAACAATGAGAACACATGTACACAGGGAGGGGAGCATCACACACTGAGGTCTGTTGCGGGGGTAACTAGGGGAGGGGGAGTTGGGGAGGGATAACAAAGGGGAGAAATGCCAGATATAGGTGATGGGGAGGAAGGCAGCAAACCACATTGCCATATATGTACCTATGCAATAATCCTTCACATTCTTCACATGTACCCCAAAACCTAAAACACAATGTGTGTGTGTGTGTGTGTGTGTGTGTGTGTGTGTGTGTGTATAACGGCTAGCCAGACCAAAAATAGATAGACAATAGATATAATAGGTAGTAAGTAGGTAGGTAGATGATAGAGAGAGATAGATAGATAGATGCAATAGATATGTTAGGTAAGTAGGTAGGTAGGTAAGTGATAATAGATACATATATACACACATACAATAGATGCAATACCTAGGTAGATAGGTAGGTAGGTAAGTAGATAAGAGAGGGCAAAATCAAAGAAAATGTTTACTTCTTTAAATCACCCCTTAATTAGATTGGTTGTATGTAAGAACATGGCTTTTTGTTTCCTTGATACCCCCAAAGGACATCCTTGAGAAACACACAGTGTAAGAATGAAAAGAATGGAGAAAAGGAACAAGGAAAACGGTGCCATACTACAAATTCCCACATGGGGTCTATGTCCTTTCGCTCTGTACTCACCCTAGCTTATGAGCTTCATAAACACTTGTTAAATAAGTAAGTGGGTTTCCTCATGGGTGGGCAACCCTTTCTGGGTAGAATCCAGAACATCTACCCTCTGTGTTCCATGGGTAATAAATCTGTAGTCTCTTGAGAGAAAGGCAAAGCAGCAGGACGATCCTTCTGATGAGGTAGCATCCAGGTGCAGGCAGAGAAACTGGGCCTATTGGTACCAAGTGAAATGACTCAGGACTCCGGAGAAGTTAAATGTATGGATATCCTCATATTTAAACAGCAATTTTGAAAGAAAAACATATTTGAAGAAATTTTAGTTTTAGAATGTGAGAATGAAATGAAACTAAAATTCCTTTTAGAGAAGTATTTCTCAAGTCATTTTTGAGTTGCCCTTTGTTTGCTTCTGTTTTGTTTTCTGAGACAGAGTCTCTGTCACCCAGGTTGGAGTGCAGCAGCATGATCTTGGCTTATTGCAAGTTCCACCTCCTGGGTTCAAGTGATTCTCCTGCCTCAGCCTCCCGAGTAGATGGGATTACAGGCACCTGCCACCACACCCAGCGAATTTTTGTGTTATTAGTAGACATAGGGTTTCACCATGTTAGTCAGGCTGGTCTCAAACTCCTCATCTCAGGTGATCCACCCACCTCGGCCTCCCAAAGTGCTGGGATTACAGGCATGAGCCACCCCACCCCGCCTTGTTTGTTGGTTTTTAATCTCATAGTTTCTAAGGTGTTAAGCAAAGTAACTTACATTACTTTATTTCTAAGCAATTCACAGCTCAATGTCTAAACATAATGGATAAACCTAGGAAAATTATAAAAGCCTTAAAAATTATCATAATGAAACAGATTTTTAAATCTCAAGAAAACACAACATAATTTAAAAAATGAAAATGTTTGGGCTCACCACTCTTTGAACCCCAATGCAGTTATAATTTTTCATTGCATTTTTGGAAATAGTCTTTGCAAATTATGCTCAGCATCTCATATGTAAATCAAAGTGACACAATCCTCTTGTGAGAAAGTAAAAATGGCCTCTTCTAAAGTACAAAACTCCATTGTACTTTCTTTTGTACTTTCTAGATATTAAATTGTTCACATCTTCAAGGAATTTTTCTGCCAGAAACTGTGTCAGAAACTAAGGATACAAAAATTTGTAAGGCATATACCTACCTCTAGGAGGTCACAATCAAATGAGGCAAGGATGTTTAAATTCATTCTTGTACTTGCTACACTGGGAGGATGTCCTAGACCAGTGGGGGTTCAAAGGTGTGGTCAATGTCACTACACATTAAGTTTAATAAGAAATCAGCTCTCATTTTAATGGAAATAGCTCCAGCATTTCATAGTTTTTTAAATCATGTTTATTATCGAATTTATCACATATAAATAGTTCTTTATTTCTGAATTACTTGGAATTTTTATTAGATATAACTTTTGAATTTTATGATGCCTTTTAGGCATCTATTGATATAATCATCAGCTTTTAAAATTTAATTTGTTGAGGTAATAAATTACATTGATAGACTCCTAATATCGAATCATCCTTACGGTCTTAGAATAAAGTCTACTAGGTCATGTTACACTGTTCTCTTACTACACAGCTGGAATTGGTGGCTATACACTATACAGAATTTTTGTGACTATATTCACATAGAAAACTATTTTTGTCTTTTCTTCGTAATATACTGATCAACTTTTAGTATTAAAGCTATGCTGACATTATAGAGTCAGAAAGCTTTTGTTCCTTTTCTATGATCCACAGCAATTCAAATACCATTGGAACTTTTCTATTTTAAAGGATAGACAAAATTTTGAAAAACTTATACATGTTCTTCCTTTCTTGACTCATCTTTCAATTTGGAATAAAAGGAGACTCAGTCCTATAGAAGGCATTCATTCTTTCTGAAATTAGTCATTCTATTGATACATAATGCCACAGGTTGAATTCCCTGTGAAATAAACTGTAAAATATGGAGATTACAGTGCAGAGTTCGCTGAGGGGTGCTCTGGGGACTTCTGACCTAAGAAAAGTGAGGGAGGCAGGACCGAACACAGGAAAAAAAGCAGAAAGAGGCAGGGGGTGGGATGAAATCAACAGAGGTTTCAGACCATTCACCAGGAGCACTGGAAGCAGGAAAAAAAAATACAGAGAGAGAGAGAGTTGGTTTTATTACAGGAATTGTCTTATGTGACTACGGAGGCTGAAAAATCATGCAGTCTACCACCTGCAAGCTGGAAATTCAGAAGAGCCAATGCCACAATACCCAGTTCTTCCCGCCCATTGCACAAAGTAAACCAATTCACTGAGATCATAGCACTGCAATAAAGAAAGAGTTTAACTGACATGGGGCCAGCCCTGCCACATGGTAGACACTGAGTTATTACTCAAATCAGTCTTCCCAAAAATTCAGAGTCTAGAGTTTTTCAAGGATAGTTTGGTGGACAAAGGAATGGGGGAGTGGAAATTGGTCCTCTTCTGAATGGGGCCACAAGACTTGTTGGCTGGTCTGCATGGAGCCATCATTATCAAAAATGCAAAAACCTGAAAGGACATCTCAAAAGGCCAATTTTAGATTCTACAATAGTAATATTATTATCTGCAGGAATACTTGGGGAAGTTGTATATCGTGCAACCTCCACAATGATGGTTGATCATCATTTATTTATGTCTACACCTTAGCAGGATTCAGGCTCTTCACCTCCCCTTAACTTGGTGGTCTTTCACTAGCTTTACAAACACAGTTTAGTTTTGGGGAGGGGCTATTACCACTTAAACTATAAAGTAAATGTCTCCTAAATTTAGCTTGGCCTAAGCCCAAGAATGATTAGGGCAAACTGGAGGTAAAAAGCAAGATTGGGGTTGGTTAGATCAGATCTCTTTCGCTGTTTTCTCACTGATGTAATTTTTCAAACGCAGTTTCATGGTCCTTGTCTGAAGGCTTGAGAATGGAGAGCTGATGGTGTAAGTTCTCATCTTAGAGCAGGAGAAGATGTGCCCCAGTTAAAAGCAGTTGGGCACAGAGAAAGAGAATTCTTCCCTCCTCCACCTTTTTGTTCTACTCAGGTTCTCAATGGATTGGATTAGTGCCCACGCATATTGGAAAGGACAATCTATTTTACTGGGTCCACACATTTAAATGCTATTCTTTATCCTGAAACACCCTCCCTTACACACCCAGAAAAGAAAATGCTTAATCCAATACCTCATCACCCTGTGACCCAGTCAACTTGACCCATAATATTGGCCATTATATACCCAAATTAGGCAGAGGGGACAAGCAGCAACCAGTCATTGGATGGGAATTGCCTCTGGACAGGGATCTAACATTGGTTGAGGCAGCTCCCTTAGGCCAAGGACAAGTCCTTGAGAGAGACTCACTTCTAAGTCATCTACAGCAGTTGAGGGAATGAGCATATGTTGGTCCAGAACGGAGATATTTGGATGGTGCATCATTCTGCCTTTGACATACACTTTAGTTGCACTAAAATTTGCATATCATCTTCTTAGAATATTAGCATTAATCAATACCTTCCAGATTTTCCAGAACTTTCTTTTGCCTTTATGAGAATTATTTCACAACTTTATCTGGAAATGTGGATGCTCAATGGACTTTAACATGCTGATTTTCAAATAGGACCACCAAAATTAAGTGAACAGTTTTTCCATTTCGTAAATATGATTTCCACATTCAGAAATAAGTTGTGAGACTCTCAGATAAGAATTTCTCTCCTTCTAACTGTATCTCAACACAAGTATATAGTAGTCATAACATCTGCAATTTGTTACAGTATTGCTTTAACATTTTCTGTCTTCATTGATCAAATAATGTTCTCTGGGGTTAAGAGAATCCCATATAATGTTTGCATCCCTAATTTACTCATTATTAAGGTAAATGTTATGAGAAATTATTGGTAAATATAGCACATCTCTTTATTTATATACTCCTCATGATATCTTTGTTTCTTCAAAAGATGGCATTTTTCTACTACTGTGGGTGCAGCACTTATTGCCAGGAGATCCAGAGCTCCACAAGATCTGGTTTCAACCTTATTTTATAACCTAATGCCCTAACCCATGCCTTCCTACCTATCCACCTCCAAGCTAAATACAGTACACTTACATACTCTGAAATGTAATATTTCACAAGGGTTGTCTTGACCCAGTTTTAAGGTCATGGCTAGAAATTCTCAATTCCTTTTTGAGGGCAATTTGCTAAGCCTCCTCTTCCCCAACAACAACAACAAAACGAGAACAAACAAAACAAACAAACACTCTTCTTATCAGGTTCCTGCTTTTTGAAACCACAAAGAATAATCCTGCAAAGTCCCCCCATTTAAGGAGCATTCATACTCCTGGACCAGGTACTAAACAACTGGGGACAGCCTCTATGTTCCAGAGCTGTGTAATTAATTATTCAAATTAGCCAATCTCTAGAAATCCCCTTAAACCTAACTACCCTCACCCCATTTGCCGGACATAAGCTACTGTTTGTAGCTTCTGCTTGCTGTTATCCTGTCCCCTAGTATAACCCTGTGCATGGGCCTGTGTGGCAGCCTCCTCTAACTTCGAGCTGTAAGCAACCAAGAATTCTGCCTCTCATCATGTATCAGTGTGCTGTGTCTGCCCATCCAAAGATCTTCAAATTTTACAACACACACATTTGCTTATTTGTGCTTATACTTCTCTGCCTCCAGACACTTACCCTGTTTTCCCTTGTGTACATCCTCCTACCTGACTTGACCCTGAATTTGAAGAGTCTGCCCTTTTGACTCAGAGATCAACCTGAATTTTTTTTTTTTTTTTTTTTACCTTCAAGGATCCTTTTCCATGCCTGCTCCTCATTTGTCCTCTTGCCTCTCTTTGGGCCATTGTTAAAGCACATGTCCTGTGTTTAGAATTCCAATGATTTGTGAGCAGACCTGTGGTCCAACGAAGGGAAGACCATTTGGTAAGATATTATTTGAAAACACTGTAGTGTTCTAGTTTCTTTGAATTCCTTGAAGTCTCTGGCATGAGGCCTATTACAAAGAAACCCCCACCATAGATACTATTGAATTCAATTCACTGGCGCACTGCCATGCAGCTTCAACCCTGCCTGAAACTGACAAGTCAATATTCCTGCCATCTTGATGCTTCTTTCTTCTGTCACCTGGTGTGGAGACTGGAAGGCTTGCAGGGAATATGAATAGGATGAAGGAAAAGCACATGTTGAAAGGCAGGCTCATAGGCCTGCCCCAGTGGAAACAGGTGAACAGAAGCAAGGCAATAAGAACACTACATTTCCAAAATACTTTAGGGTAATTTAGGGTAAAGACACACAGAAAGTGATCAATAAATATTTGCAGAATGGAACAACCAGATTTCAGAACCTTAACTGTCCCAGGATCATGTCACATTTAACTTGAGTTGCATAAATATAAAGGTCCACCATAGACCAAAATTGTTTTTATTACAATTAATTTGCCTCTCTGAATTATTCACATGGTAATTAAGTTCACTTGGCTCCTAATTGCATAAGATACTGTTTAAAAAAAAATCCTTTTTTCTTTATAATGCATGAGTTGCGGTATCTTTCCTTCTGTAAGATTCTTTGAAGTCTTATCCTAAAATACTCAAGTTTAAAAGAAAAAGAAAACATCTAGTAAAATTTTCTCTCCTTGAACTACAATTAATTGAAGATACAAGATGCTGAACAGGTATCTCTAAGGGAAAGATGACTTTGTTTTTAATGCAAAGTGCTGTTTGTGCTGGCAGATAACCTATCATAAGGCTAATTATATGAATTTAATGATAAGAAGTATGTATATCCAAAGAAAATGCAAGGACCAGAACTGGAATAAAAGCTACAGTGAATGTAGCTCTCAGAATGGCTATCCTCCCTGTTCTCAATCTTTCTTTCCCTGTCTCCCTCTACCTCTGGGTCTACCTCAAAATGGCATCTCTCTTGCATTCCTTATTTGTTTCCCATTGGCCTCTCTCCTACTCATCCAATAATCTAATTCTGGAGGCAGCCAATCAAATAGGCTCAGCTCATGGCCAGCCCACCGACTGAATCCTATCCATTTTTCCAGGTCACCTCCTGGGATTGGGCTGCCTTAAGTCTGATGCACCTTCCTGTTGTAATAAAGACCTTCACTGGTCAAAGAACTCGTTAGAGTCCTTCTCCCCTGCGCTGTTGACAAAGCTGTTGAAGCTACAAAGGGATGCTGAGTGACGGATAAAAATGACTGTGCTGAGTCAATTTATCTTTCATTTCTGCATGAAGGAAAATAGGAGCTGAAACCCTACAATGACTCTACACTTCCAAAATCCTTAATCAAATGGCAGAAAATCTCATCTTTGGTTTATTTCAGCAGGATTTCAGTATGAGTCAAACCTACTGATATTTATTAAGCATCTATCTCTTCCCAGAACTTTGCTGCATGTTCTAACACAGCCAGAAACATGACAAAACTACAGAACCAGAAAATGGTTTAGGAATTGTCATGTTAGAGATAAGAAAAATTTAGATTTATTTAGACTATCCGGCTCTTGCCTTAAAGAACTTTTAGAGCCAGTTAATAAGACTTAAAAAGCCAGTTAATAGTCTTTAAAACAGCTTTCCAAAAAAAGAAAAAAAGCCCAAAGCACATTTTAATTCATTATTACATTAGCAAACATACACCTCAAATTTTGCAGGAATTCAGAGAAAGAAAAAATTACTGCAAGGTGGCCCCAGCAGAGCCCTGCAAAGAGAAACTGGGAATGGTGATGAAGGCACAGCTTCCAGCATTGGGGAAGATCTGTGGGAGGAGATGAGTTGGGTGATAGGAGAGGGGCCCCAATAAGAAGCATGAAAGGCAAAGCTGGATTGGTGGGATCGCTTAATGGACAGCTTTCCATCAGACCAGAGCCTGCAATTCTCCCTAAAAGCAAGCAAGCCATTATAGGTTTGAAGCAGGAAAGAAACATCATGAAAAAGAGTATTTCAGAAAAGGAGATCCAACATAGCATGGCAGTTAACAGCATGAGCTTTGGAGCCAAGCAGACTCTCTGAATTCTGGCTCCACCACTTTCTCACTCTGTGACCCTGGGTGAGTCCCTTAACCTGTGTCCTCAACTGCAGAATGGGAATAATAACAGTTCTCGCCTCACCAAGCTACTAAATTTTTGGAGGATTAAGTGAATTAATATTTGTGGTATATTCAGAGCAACGCTTGCACTAATTAACAGTATTATGAAACCAGATATTAAGGGTGTGGGGACCCGGCTCAGGGAGATTAGTTCAATGACTTCCAGCATAAATCAGAGGGCAGAGGGTGGTGGTTTAATCTAGGACCACGTGGTAAGGAATTCCAGCCGGTGCACCCAAAGAGGGGTGTGGACTTGGTAACTGAGCAAGTCTGGGGTTGAAGTAGAATACAGAGTTAATGGTGAATCCACAATGCTGAGAATATTCTGTGTTCATCACTTATTTTGGAGAAATAAATGTCAAGCATAAGAAAATGGCTCTGCACTCCAAGCCAGACTGGACACCCACCGCCAGCATGAATGCTCACCACGTGCTGCGAAAGGATCTGATTAAAGAACTTAGACAACTTCAGATATGTTAAATTGATTTCCATGGAAACCTAGTCATGCTCTGATGACAGTTGTGATGGCATTGCTGCCGATAATTTTGCAAACATGAGGCTTCCCAGTCAGTTTGGGAGGGCCGTAGGACCCGCACCCAGTGCAGACACTCGACCTCTCGGGGTGGCAATGAAGCTTCCAGCATGAAATACTAGGGAAACAGCCAGCAAAAAAGCAGAGCCTCCCTCCCCAAACCTCAGAATCCTGTGACCAATTCCAGTTCCGATTCCAAAGATAAAGGGGGCATGAGTTTTTTGGAAAAAAAAAATCTTTCGATATAAAGCAAAACATAGCAATGTCTGGAAAACGCATGTCAGAATTAGAAAGCTTCCCGGGTTTGTTCCTTAGAAGACGTTCCCTCCCAGGCTCCAACTCCCAATCAAGGACACCCCCAAGGCATACATTTCCAGGTGTTGCTTCCAGGAAAACCCTGATCAGAGAGCTCCTCTTCTTACCAGGTCCCTTGGTGCTCTATTCACAGAGGACGAGGAAGAAGAGGAAGAGGATAAGGACACAGTTGGTGAGAAAGAGCAAGACCGTGGATGGCTACGTGAACAAAGATGGCATGCCCAGAATTCATCACTGCAACTTATCCATGACCCTTCTGCATATAATTCACCCAGTGGAAGAAATGACAGAGGAAGAGTGGGAGACCATCTGCAGTAATTCTCCAAAGAAGATATATAAGGATTCCCTGGGCTCTGCTTGTTATCAATGCTGTCAGAAAATTATTGACACCAAAACAAACTGCAGAAACCCAGACTGCTAGGGCGTTCAAGGCCAGTTCTGCAGCTCCTGCCTTAGAAATCCTTACGCTGAAGAGGTCAGGGATGCTTTAGTGGCACTGCCCACTTTGCTGAGGAATCTGCAGCTGCAGTTTCTGCCAGCAGCAGGATGGACGATGTGCAACTGAGATACACGATCCTGGTGTATTTTGCCAAATATCCTGGCCCTGGGAATGTGCATGCTTACTTGGAAAGTCTGAAAGAGGAATTTGAAATGCAAGCATAATATCTGCAAAATTCACAGCCTGCCATCCATTCCTCAAATCTCTCGTTAACATTTTTTATTTTGTCATTGATTGAAACCCGAGTTAAGAATCTCAGTGATCAGTCTATTGTATAAGAAATGCCAATCAAGTTAATCTAACTAGACGCATGTGTTTTTGTAATATCACGGAAAGTATTTCGCTAGTTATACTTTGTTCTGTGCAGTTTCTTCTCCGTTCCCCACCAACCCTCATGTCCTACCATACCCCTAGTGGTGCTCTCCCACTGCTTAGTTTCTGAATTATTTTTAAATGCCAATTTTAAGGAAGCATATATGATTCTGTTGGTGTTGAAATAGCCCTGGAATCCATGCTTAAACCCAAGCTTTTAGAAATTCAGTAGCAATATTAACTAGATCTATTAAATTTCAGAGAACTTGTTTGCTCAAAAACAATGGGTGTGATTTAGTGTTCATACTAGTTGACATTTTTAACAGAATCAAGGCACAAAAGTCTTAAGACTAAGTGGAAAAATCAGGTAATTGTTGCAGAGTGGAGCATATTACTTCAGATGCCTCTCATGAGAATATTCCATACATTGCATTTATTGTATAAGTTGTCACAGTTGAGATTTAGTTGCTGCTAATTTCTTCTGCCCTAAGCTTAAATGGTGTATCCAGCTTACACAATTATGATCCAAAGCTTTGTGGGCAATGTTATATGTAAAATTATGATAGAAAACACATCTCTGAAATTACAATGGTGAAACTTCAGGAGTAGGCTGACTTGAATTTTTAGTATAAAGTTTATTTCAGTTCATAAGTAAGGTATTTCGAGTAAATTGTTGGGCCATTTTGTGTGGAAACTTGGTGTTAATAGTCTATAGCTCTTTGCATTTGTTGAAGAAATAAGCTAGGCATGGGGTTCATGTTTAGGTTTTAAGCAGTTTTATCATGAGAAAGAAGTGCCTTTTTGGAGATTTGTAACTTTCAACAGTTTGTTAACTTGACATCTCTGCCAGATTAGTTTCTGGGCAGATTTCCTGTGTTGCTGCTCTCCCTCCTCTTTTGCATTAGTCAAGCTGTTTAGTAGAGGCAGAATCTAAGTGTTTGCATCTCCAGTTTACTTGCTGGGCCCATTCAGTGTTTGACGCATAATTGGACCTTAAATCCATAAGTACAAATACAGCTTTTGATCTGTAATACTTTTATACAAAGGTTATTTTAATAAACATTTTTATTATTGAAAAAGAATATGTATGTTTTCATAATTTGGAGTAAAATTATTCATGCACATTATTTATACTAGCCACTCATCTCCATAAAGATTCATAAAATTCCCCCCAACCCTACTTCTCATTATTTCCCATTGCCCCCCACTCCGGGGCCACAATATTGCTCTGTTCTTTCCATTCCTCACACTTCCAACCACGTCCTCATCAAAAATTGGCCTAGATGTGTTTTTACATTGCAATTTACCTTGCTCACCTCATTTCCCTAAGGTTTCTACTAGTTCCCACTACACCTGGTGGAATCTATATTACAGGTATCAAAATAGCCACATACAGGATCATAACACTTGATAGCATCATGACCCAGAAGAGACTTCAAACTGCATCTCAGTTCCTCTTTGTCTGCTGGTGAGACTGCTGTGTCTATAATTAAATGCATGGACTAGATGTGAGGGAGACCTTATTATCTCCAAGCACAAGACTTAAAGTATGAACCACTACCCCAATTCTTCCTATATAGTTTGGCTCTGTGTCCCCACCCAAATCTCATGTTGAATTGTAATCCCTAGTGTTGGAGGAAGGGCCTGGTGGACAGTGGTTGAATCGTGGGTGTGGTTTCTAATGGTTTAGCACTATCCCTCTAGTGCTGTTTCGCGATAGAGTTCTCACTGAGATCAGGTTGTTTCAAAGTGTATGGCACCTCTGCCTTCACTTTCCCTCTTTCCTTCCAGCTATGTGAATATGTGCCTGCTTCTGCTTCACTTTCTGCCATGATTGCAGGCTTCGAGACCTCCCCAGAGGCAGAAGCCCGTACAGCCTGCACAAGTGTGAGCACAATTTAGTCCCTTTTCTTTATAAATTACCAGTCTCAAGTCATTCTTTATAACAGTGCAAGAATAAACTAATACAGAAAATTGGTACTGGGAGTAGGGCAATGCTCTAAAGATACATGAAAACGTGGAAGTGACTTTGGAACTGGGTAATGGGCAGAGGTTGGAAGAGTTTGGAGGGCTCAGAAGAAGACAGGAAGATGAGGGAAAGTTTAGAAATTCCTAGAGACTTGTTGAATGGTTGTGACCAAAATATTGATAGTAACATGGACAGTGAAATCCAGGCTGAGAGGGTATCCAATGGAGACAAGAAACTTATTGAGAACTAGAATAAAGGCCATTCTTGCTGTGCTTTAGCAAAGAGACAGGCAGCCTCTGCTCTAGGGAACTTTGAACTTGAGAGAGATGATTTGAAGTATCTGACTGAAGAAATTTCTAAGCAGCAAAGCATTCAAGATGCGGCCTGGCTGCATCTAAAAGCCTATGCTCATCTGCATAAACCTGAAATGACCTGAAATTGGACCTTATATTTAAAAGGGAAGCAGAACACAAAAGCTTGGAAAATTTGCAGCCTGGCCATGTGGTAGAAAAGAAAAACCCATTTTCTGGGGAGGAATTTAAGTAAGCTATGGAAATCCACATAAGTAAAGAGGAACTGAATGTTAATAGCCAAAACAACAGTGAAAATGCCTTGAAGCCGTATCAGAGACCTTCACAGATGCCCCTCCCATCACAGGACCTAGGAGGGAACAATGGTTTCCTGAGCCAGGCCCAGGGCCCCACTACCCTGTGCGACCTCAGGACACTGCTCCTTGCAGTCCCAGCCACTTCAGCTCCACCCATGGCTAAAAGGTCCCCAGACATGCCTCAGGCTGCTGCTCCAGATGGTGCAAGCCACAAGCCACCAAGGCATCCCTGTGGTGTTAAGCCTGCAGGTGCACAGAGGGCAACAGTTGAGGCTTGGGAGCCTCTGCCTAGATCTCAGAGGATGTATGGAAACGTCTAGATGCCCCTAAGCTTGGATGGGAGGAGTCTGCTCCAAGGGTAGAACTCTCATGGAGAATCTCTATTAAGGCAGTACAGAGGAGAAATGCAGGTTTGGAGCCCCCACATAGGTTCCCCACTGGGCCATTACCTAGTGAAGCTGTGAGAAGAGGGCCATCATCCTCCCGACCCCAGAATAACAGATCCACCAACAGCTTGTACCATGCATCTGGAAAAGCTGCAGGCACAGGGGCCATACCCTGCAGAACCATAAGGGTGGAGCTTTCCAAGACCTTGGGAGCCCACCCCTTGCATCAATGTGCCCTGAATATGAGACATGAAATCAAAGGAGATTATTTAGAAGTTTTAAGATTTAGTGGCTGCCCTGATAAGTTTGGGACTTACCTGGGGCCTGTAGCTTTGTTTTGGCCAATTTCTCCCTTTTGGAAAGGGAGTATTTACCCAATACCTACACCCCCTGCCCCATTGTATCTTAGATGTAACTAACTTGTTTTTTATTTTACAGGCTCATCTGTGGAAGGAACTTGCCTTGTCTCAGATGAGACTTGGACTTTTGAGTTAATGCTGGAATGACTTAAGACTTTGGGGGACTGTTGGGAAGGCAGGACTGTGTTTTGAAATGTAAGAATGGTATGAGATTTGGGAGGGGCTGGGGTGGAATGATATGGTTTAACTCTGTGTCCCCACCTAAATCTCATGTTGAATTGTAATCCCGTGTTGGAGGAGGGGACTGGTGGGAGGTGATTGCATCATAGTAGTAGTTTCTAATGGTTTAGCACCATTCCCCTAGAGTTGTTTTGTGACAGAGTTCTCACGAGATGTGGTCTTTTGAAAGTGTGTAGCACTTCCTCCTTCACTCCCTCTCTTCCTCCTGCTCCAGCCACGCAGGATGTGCCTCCTTTCTCTTCTCCTTTCACCATGATTGTAAGTTTCCTGAGGCCTCTCTAGCCAGGCTTACTGTACAGCCTATGGAACTGTGAGTCGATTAAACCTCCCTATAAATTACCCAGTCTTGGGTATGTTTTTATAGCAGTGCAAGAATAGACTAATACATCTTCCTTCCAAATACCTTATGAATTCCCTCTGTTATTCTTCTTTGAAAAAAAAATGGGAGGTGGGAGCACAGCCTTGCTCTGTGGGGCTCAAAGGAGGACACAAAGATGGGATTTGCCTACAGCCTTCTTCCTATTTAAAGGACCAGTCTAGTGTAGGCTTTCACTCTCTTCATAGTTTTCTAATCTCGTTCTCTACTTAATTTATTCCTGTATATGTAGAAATAGACATGTAAATCTAGAACAAAATGAAAACATCTAGTCCAATTCTTTTCTATAAAACATAGCTCCAAAGATGTTTAAGTGACTTTTTTAAAAGCTCCAAGAATTTTCTACATTCATCACAAATCTGAAAACAGCTTATTATCCACATTTTATCACTCAGAATCTAGCATATACTGAGCAGCACAAACTTATCATAAGCCATCTCGAATTATCTCACAATGATCCTGTGAAGTTGTTGTTCTTTACTTTTACAAATAAGTAGCCTTGAGCTCAGTGAGGTGATATACCCACTTAACTAGCAGGTATCAGAGATAACTTTTAAACCCAGGTCTTCCAACTCTCTTGTGCTGCTATTCAACTTCTGCCAGTTCTACTTCTTGGACGTGGCTAGCATTGGGTTCAGTGTCTATACATTATCTTCTCCTCTATCTGTACATTATTCAGAACTCTTACTCATTTGTGTAATTTTTTATTTGAACATCATTATCAGCATATAAGTTGAGACTGTCCAGACACTGACCATCCCCCTCAAATGGCCCTTTTCTCCTTTACAATCTACCCAATATTTGTTGGATTTGTATTGGCGTTCAGTAGGAATGCTTCTGGCTACGAGTAACAGACAACCCAGCTGTCAAAGGCTTAAACCATCAGGATATCCGAATTAGGAAAGATTCCAAAGACTAATAGGTTCAAACATTGATGACAACAATTCAGAATTAATTGAAGTACTTTTATTTTACTACCCCCTTCACTTACTACCAAACTGGCAAAAAAAAATTTAAAAAGTACTAGACATTAGTGATACAATTTAGTGATTCTCTGATGCCCTCCCTAGTTCTCCAAGAATGTGCCCAAATTTAATGTCAAGTAATAGTGTCAACACAAGGAATTCACTAAGTCAGGGAAGTTCAGAACTGCATGCTCACTGCTTTTGGCACCACTTAGCTGACAGAGAGGACAATGTCAGCACAAAATGGCCTGCCCTAGTATCATGTAAGGAGATTCATAACTCATTAGTTATTGCTGTGTTCTATTCCTCATGCATCATCAAGCCTATAACATCTTGTCCATGATCACCATGGGGGTAATTTGACAACCGAATAATATCTTCAAAAATCCAGGCTTAAAAATAACCTCCCCAAAAATTGAGGCTTTTTCATAATTATGCTTCATCTACCACCATCTATCAGCTTTTCATCTTCCCATGTGTCATGTCAAGGTCACAAATTAAGCTATGAACATCTAGTCAGCATCCCAAATAGGGCAAAAGGTGCAAGAGGAACAAATTTTTTCTCTTGCATATGTTTGCATTTTTATCAAAACAGAAAAATCTTTCCCAGATCTTCCTATCAGACCTCTAATAATAGGTCATTGGCCAGAACTGAGTCCCATGACCACCCCAACTGCAAAGGTGGCCCAAAAAGTGAAAACCTGGCACAAAAGAATGGTTACTCCATGACTGACATAGACCAAGGCTGATTCGATCTCTGGGGTAGGGACTTACCCTCTCTGACCAAAATGTGGGTTTAGTAACAAGAAAGTAGAGAAAAATGGCTATTGGACACAAACAATGACTGCTGTGCAGGCATTCCATATAACATGTATTACTTTTTTTTTTTGTATGACTCATGACTTGGGAGGAGAATCTGAGTGTTTATATAATATTAAATTAAACAAAACCCTCCATTCTGTCAAAAGTTTTCTCTTGATCCAGCTTCACAAGAGAATCAACTTCTGCCTTTGTTTTTGTGTGTTTTTTAATGTCTTTTCAAATCTCCAAGGGGTCTACAATTTTATTGCTCAATTTTGTATTTCATTGTGAATCATTCCACTGGGTATCATATTAAAAAAGCTTTGCAATCAAATTCCCAGCACGCGCATGTGCACACACACACACTTAAAGTCAATTCCAGATGTCACCCGTTACCCTTCATTCTTAAGCTAAATAATTGATGGCCCTTGTACCAAGCTTGCAGATGACAAGTCTTCCAGAGGCTTTCCTGTGGAAGTGGGAAAATGCCTAATACCCATCAGCAATGGCCCGACTATGGCTAGAATCCATACTCTCCTTAAGGGCTTGTATGTTTCTGAACTTTTCTTCTGATAATTACTTTAACCTTTAGGTTCTTATTTTTCCTGCTAATCAATAGCAACCCAGAGTGAATTTCCAAATATTTTCTTGCTTTGTTTCTTCTTCTTTCTTCTCTAAATGCTAAAGAATAATTTTCATCATTTCTGATTTTATTGGATTTTATCTTTTTCTGTTTTCTCTTTCTTCCAACTCTCTCATGATTATTCCAGTACTCAATAATCCTTTCCTAATTAAGTCCCCTTACTCAAAATTCAGTTGTACATTGACTTAGTTTTAAACTTATGAACTCAAGTCAAAATTTATGACAAGTTCAAAATTAGTGGACTTTTGTTATAGTTACCATGCTTTGTAGCAAACATTATATATACAAAGTGTCATTACTTTTTTGTCTACACCTCTATACAAGCATTTAATGCAACTCATTACAATTATGGTGGTGGATAGAAAAGTAGAGCATAGGAAAAACTCCTAAAGAATCTATAGTGTGAGGTCTGATAAATGTAAAATAATTATATACAATTAATAATTAATACAATAATTTAGGTTAAATTAATAATTTATATTAATTGCATACAATTAGAAATTAGTAATTTAAGACATAATGAAAATAGGATTTGAATCTGTTGGTATTAGGTTTCAAAATATGGTAGTTTAATATAGGCATTTATTCCTCTCTCACTGCTTATAAGTCATTGGCTACAACTTGGTCAGGTGGCCAAAGGAAGTCTATTAGAAAGGCTAAGAGATGTAATTATTCAGCTCAGTGTCATTGTGATCAGCCAGCTGAAAGAAAAGTATCCGGAGAGGCTAGGAAATACAGCCCTTTTGTTTGATGGTCATGTGCTTACATAAATATCTGCAACTCGTTACTTAAGAAGAAGAGAATGGATACAGGGGAAAACTGGCAATGTCTGCGGCATCACTGGATCTCTCTTAAGTGAACACAGAACTTATTTTAACTGCTTTCCCAGTTCTACTTATGATGTGCATCCTTCGAACCTATGCATTCTTAACAGGGCAACATCACTCCCAAGGCAGTGAAACTGGTTCTTAGGAGGAAGCAAAAAAAAAGTCTTATATGTGTAAGACACAGAAATATATACAATACATAACAGATTTACAGTATAGCCGTGGTATTAAAATTTCATGGGAGAGGCTTTTAGGGAAAACAAATCTCAAAGGTCTCTTTGGGTAGTGGTAGAAGGGATGATTAAAAAAAAAAAAAAAAAAAAGGCAAAGAAACACTGTTCTAACCTCAAACAGGAGCTTTCAGAAACATATCTCGAGGCCCAGCAAGGAAACACGAGTCTTTGCAAAACTTCTTGTTGGTATTCTACAGGCTACCTAATGCAATACATAGAAAGGGCAGTAGTTTCCAGTTGGCCTCACCATTCATTTATTCAATGATTACTTTTGAGGTAGTATTATGTTATGTGAAAAAATATGCTGAGTGTTGGGGACACAGGCAAGAATGAAGCAGGAACCCCTGCCCCATGGGGCTCTCAGGCTGTTATGGAAGGCCAACTTTGGACATTAGGTGCTACACAGATGGCAGATCACAAGGCCAAGTGTCCAAGGCACTTATACTCAGCTTCTGAATCTGGTTTGTCTTCACAATTTCCTTTATGTTAAGTGACCTGGGCAAATTATTACCCACTATGGGCCATGGTTTCCACCACCTAACACCAACTCTTAAATTTTAAATGCATGTTTTTAAACCACCTAATATAGTATTTTTGTGAGGATTCACTAAGACCACATATATTATGATCATATGCTAGGTGCTTAAGAAAATGGTATTATTCGTATGATTATCTGGTGGTTTTGTCTTATATATTTTGGATGAATGCAGGTTTCTATCTTATTTGAACTTGCTTACATTTGACCAATTGTATCAATTTACTGTTTCCTTCTCCTTTTCCCCTCAACTCATCCTTTTTTTTTTTTTTTTTTTTTTTGATGGCTCTGGGGCTAGATTTTTCAAATCAACTGGTGATACATATGGTTTGAAAGGCCCAAGGTCCAGAAAATCTAGGGCATATGATCATTCACACCATTTCATCTGTTCATTTAAAATGTCCATTGATCACCCACTAGACTAGCCAGGCTCTATTTTGAGTTCGGTGCTAACGAGACTGGAAAGAATAAAATGGACCCAACTCCGGCACTTAAAAAGTGATGAACATTTATAAGTGTAAAAAGATCAGTAAAAGAAGGAGGAAATATGCTATAGGAACATTTGACAAAGATATCATCTGATAAGAGAAGTCTTTCCTGAATGGTCAAGGTAAGTAAAGAACATTTTAAGTAAACAGAAGGAGCTGTACACAGCCATGAAATGAGAAAGAACAGAGAATGCTGGAAGTGTGTCCAGTAAGGAGGCGCATAGATACACTAAAGCTTGGGGCACTGGTCTCACTCTGATTGCTGTCATGTTCCAACTCTTCCTGCCCTTCTTCCTATTTGTTTTGTCTCGTTAAAATCCCAAAGCTGTCCTGAAAGGAGTTCACCAAGTATGTTTCTCTCTGTCTCATGCACACACATTCCTAAGTCTCCTTGCCTCTCTCCAAATTTGCACATATTTTCTTAATTGTCACCATTGCTATCATATGGTCTACCCTTGCTACTCAAAGTATGGTTCATGGACCAGCATCTCCTGCATTACCTGGCTGCTTATTAGAATGTAGAATCTCAGGTCCCTCCTGAGATCACCCTCCATCCCCATCACACATACAGAATCAATCAGAATCTACATTTTAACAAGACCTTCACTTGATTCACATGCTTATCGAAGTTGGAGAAGCCCTTATCTCATCTGCCTGCTTGGGTCTAAATAAAAGATAGGGTGTTGTACCTCACCCCCAGCTTTGTCATGGTCACCCTGACCACCTATTTGTTTTTTATTATAGCACACATTCCTCTATGAACTACACAAGCTGATGCTTTGATGAAATGTTTCCCCAGGGAAGATTCTATTCTCCTGAGAAGTGGTGTGATGGTGTGGAATTGCAAAGAAAAGCATTTAGATGCCTTCCCATCTCATTTCCCAAACCTAAACACCACTTCTCTTTTCCTTCATATTTCTTAGTTTTTCTCTTGGGCGTTTAGACATTGTTAACTTTCTTTCTCACTCTTCCTAAAAATGTTCTGGCTCTGCAGTGTTTTATATTAGGTGTGATATCTTGATTTCTATGTTCTTAAATCAAGTCTTGAAATTATTTTTTATGTTTTGTGTGTGTGTGTTGAGAAAAAGAGAAAGAGAGAGATCTCCCAGATCTCTCAATCTTCTCAGCAGTGTGCTATAGTATGACCTAAAAATATTTTCCTAATAAATGGGAAGGGCCCTATTACTATTTAAATGTATTTCTGTTTGGCAAAAGGGCCAAATGCCAGTAGTTTAACTTTCCCCTAGAGAAATCACCTCTATTATCTTCCTGCTGGAATTTCAAAGACCTTACTTCCCTGCAGGATACAATAAATATAGGATAACAAATCATAGGGATTTTCTGTTCAGAGATTGGAACCAACTCCCCTTCCTGACACTATTCCTATCTACTTGGCACTTCTATTTCGGAAATCTCTTCCCATAGCTGATATATTTGAATCAGTGACTGGTATCATTCCCCTATTTTCATTTTCTCTCCTCCTTCCTTCATTGGTATCACATGCAGAACTCCCAGTGCCTCTGTAGCAAGCTTGTCCAAACCACAGCCTGCAGGCCACATGCAGCTCAGGACAGCTTTGAATGTGGCCCAACACAAATTCATAAACTTTCTTAAAACATGAGATTTTTTTGCAAGTTTTTTTTAGCTCATCAGCTGTCGTTAATATTAGTGTATTTTGTATGTGGCCCAAGACAATTCTTTCAATATGGCCAGAAGATTGGACACCCTTGCTCTATTGACTATTCTCAAAGTTAGCCTTAATCAAAGGTCTTAAGCACCTTGCTTCTTTATATGCAACAACTAGATTTGTTTAGATCTTTTTCTACTTCCTACCCAGGATTCACCTTCCAATTAAAATATCCTTAGTCCACTGTGTCCTCTCTCACTATGTTCCTTTGCAGTCTTCAATACGTGTTTGTGGTCTTCAGAACTCCTTCTCTGAATTTGCAACAAAGGGAAATTAGTTATTAGCAAAATGAACCATTGACATCCATAGATGCTGACTGGTACAGGCACTCTGCCATGCACTTTATATTTATTATCTCTCATACTCTTTATAATCCCTCAATTAGGGCAGTAGTGCCTAAAAGCACTAGCTTTGGTGTCTAGCTCCATAGATTAGAATTCTAGTCTATCACTTGCTATCTATGAGAACTTGGTTGAAGCTAACCTTTCCGTATTTCAATTTCCTTAACTATAAAATGAAGATAATAATAGTACCTACTTCACAGGATCGTTTTAGTACATTGCTATACTTCAATGTCTGTCCACTCCAAAAGTTATGCTGAAATTTAATTGCCATTTTAACAGTGTTAAGAGGTGAGACAAAGTTTTAAAAGGCAATTAAGCCATGAGGGCTCCACCCTTAGAATAAACTAAGGCCATTGTTGAAGGAGTGGGTTCACCTCCTCTTGTGCATGCACTCGCTCACTCTTTCTTTCTTCTATCTCTCTGTTGGCCTTTCCTCCGACTGATACTTTGCACTATCCTATAATGCATAAGAAGCCCTTCATAAGATACCAGCACTTTGATATTGGACTTCCCAACCTCCAGAACTATAAGCCAATAAATTTCCGTTCATTATAAATTGCTAGTCTGTGGTATTCTATTACAGCACCACAAAACAGACTAAGACAAACATTAAAGTCTATTACATGCAAAATGCTTGTAACAGGGCCTGGCCCAACCAATTCCAATTAGTGTTACTATTACTATCTCCAGTTTACATATGGAAAAAAGCAAGGCACAAGGAAGTTTGATAACTTGCTCAGCTTACCTAGATATTGGTTAGTGGCAGAGCAGGCAGTCTGGCTCTGTAATCCACTCTGTCTAGGAGGAATTCAGGGACTAAACCATACAACTACAAAGAGTCAGTGAAAGAATCCAACTGTGTAGCTAAGGCTAGACATTTAATGATGTGGCACAGGAAGTACTAGGAGAGGATTTATACAACATCTAAACAGCAGGAAGCCTCCTTTATGAGTGCTCAACTCAGAAGTTATCTTCCTCCTACCAAAAACCAGAGAAATGTACAAACTCTCCCACAGAGGGGCACAGAGAAGAACACATTTTCAGAAGGTATTTGATAGTACAAAATTAGAAGAATGTTGCACACTCAGAAACCCTAATTTGCACAGATTCGTGCAGTATCAAACAGGAACAAAAATAGCTAAGTCCACACAAATAACTTATCTAGTCTACACATATTTACTGAGTGCACACAATGTGCCAGGTGCTGGGTAGTGGGCTACAGCAAGGTAACAAGTCCCTGCTTTGACGGAGCTGAAATTTAGGGTATAATCAATTTAGAATTTGAGAAAGTGATGAGTTATGGTTGAAATATAAAAGGTTAATGTGATGTGATGAAATGTTTACTTCTTAAATCTCATTAAAATATCAAAGTAAAGACAGAACTATCTGCAGTGAATGAGAATAGCTGTTCTGAACCAAGGAAGTGACTAGTTATCACAAGGATCAATCTGAATTAGCATAAAAAAAAAAAAAATCAAGACATAGGAAGTCAGAACCTCCATGGAGAGAATACAGAGAGAGCAGTGTAGAGACATTTCTCTGCCGGGCGTGGTGGCCCACACCTGTAATCCCAGCACTTTGGGAGGCAGTGGTGAGCAGATCGCCTGAGGTCGGGAATTTGAGATCAGCCTGACCAAATTGGAGAAATCCCATCTCTACCAAAAATACAAAAAAATTAGCTGGACATGGTGGTACATGCCTGTAATTGCAGCTACTTGTGAGGCTGAGGCAAGAGAATCGCTTGAACCCAAGAGGCGGAGGTTGAGGTGAGCGGAGATCGTGCCATTGCACTCCAGCCTGGGCAACAAGAGCAAAAAACTCAGTCTCAAAAAAAAAAAAAAAAATCTTCCTTGGTTACTCTTAATAAGGAGTAACTTACTCTGGAGTTGTAGCTGTATATGGACCAGTGCTTAAGTTAATTGTTTAGTGCATTATACATAAGAATTTTCTCAACAAATATTTTTTCTTCTCAATTTATGAAATCTGGAATTAAAATAGCCCCTATGGGTAGTATCTGATGGAACCTGAACAGGACAGGCCTAACTGATAGCTGTGGTTGCAATCATACAGTCTGGAAGAGGTAAATCCCAATAAGCAGCCTTTTCTACACAGTGTTATCTGAGCAAAGACTTTGGCTCTGTCAACCTCAATCCCATTTTGTTACCCTCTCTTATGCAGTCTTTGGCCTGCGATTTGCACACAGGACATTAGAAACCCTGAAGCTCCCATAGTGCTATAAGACCCAAAAGTGAACTTAGCTCATTTCCAACTCTCATAAGTCAGTCCACTTTCTGCTTCATAGCATGGATACTGTGTATCCATCCATTAAACCCCTGAAGTCAGAATTTTACCATGTAAATTATGTATATGTAACTTTTTAAAAATAAGAAGGTGAAGAAGAGGAGAAAAAGTAGGAGGAAATAAAAAACCCATCACCACCTATATTACTATTTGGAGAAAGTTGAAGATTCTTGCCACACGGCTTCCTTCATCCTGATTCCCCTGTTCCCTATTTATTTTCATTGGCTTGTGACTCTGGTACTTCCACAAAGGAACTGGAATGACTATTAACTTGGAAGAATATTGTTGTCAAAGTCACCATAAAAAGAACAATGAATATTATATTTATATCTTCTCATCTCTACCTCCCTCTCCCTCCCCTCGACCACTACACACAAATGGACTCACGTTTGGTACTGTTTAGATAGGTCGATAATTTTGCTAACTTTAGATCCAATCTAATAATACCATCTTCTAAAAAGTCCAAGGTAAGTGGTATTAATCATAAAATGATTATACACTCCTACAGAGGGCTGATTCAGTTACACGATGGGTAGATCCAAATGCATATATCCACCGTAATTTTACACTAGGAAACCAGGGAATGGCCACTTTTGTGAGAAAAGATGTTGTTAGAATAGAAGAAACAAACAGTTGCTGAGGGAAAAAAATAGTGACCTCTCAAGTCTCTCCCTAGGGATGTGAAATTTCCAAATGCGGTATATTTCTCAGTGTTTCGGAAAGAACAACTGATATCTAAACAATCTGAGTAAAGTCTGTGCCCATTTATTTCTGTGGTTGTTTGTGTTTTGTTATGACATTTCCAACCCACTTGCTGTTTCATGAACCAACCAGACCCACTGCTTGCTGGATTTTCTGGCGTACCTCCCGCATATGCTTTCTCCTTTCATTCAGACCAAAACGGGAGACAAGTTTCTTGGGTCTCTCTAGGCGCAGCTATCCGCAGCCACACTGAGACCATGCCACCTTCCTCAAGGACTTGTCATAAATGAGCTACGAGGCCAGCTTCTGTCCTGGCCTTTCATCCTACAGCAGCCTTTCTGGAGTCACTGGGGCTGATTGCATCCTCACAGGTGGTCCATCAGATCCTACTGATTCCTTGCTTCGATGTACGCCCCAAAAAGGTCGAACAAGGATAACCTGCTACTGGTTTCAATGTCCCACAGCCACCCACCTTCTGGAATCTGCTTTTAGATTCTGCCTCCATTATTCTGGGAAGCTGAGGAAAAAACAGAAAGCCTTTTCTCCTTCTAGGTCTTTCCTCAAAACAGCATCAAGAGGAGGAAAAGTGATGTGGAGGTGGTATTTCTAGCCTTATTTTATAGATGAGAGGTTTGAGAATCAGAGCGATAAGGGTAGACAATGCAGCAAACTGCCCAAGATCCTGGATTCTGAACTCAGTCACGACCAAGGTCAAATTCTAGCTCTGTCACCTTATTGCCATGTAACACTCGCAGGTTGTTCAAACTCTCTGCCTCAGTTTTCTCATTTATAAAATAGATGTTAATATTCCATTAAATGGTGATGGGGAAGAAAGGAGGTCATGTATATAAAGTACTGAACACACTCCTGCCACATAGAAAAGGCTGATTAATGCTATTACAATTACCATGACTATTTTAAGTATTAAAAGACTTGCCCTGTCTCTCAGCTATTGTAAAGCTGGTGTGTTTCTATAGCCATCAAAATGCTCTAGTCATGCCACAATAACAAACGCTCCCCAAAATCTCAGAGGCTTATGATAAAGGGTGTTTTCTTCTCTCCATCTATGAATTTCACTATTTTAGATACTTCTACTCTATGACTCAGGTGGATGCAGCCCCCATGCTGCACCACTGCCTAGAGTTATACCTGAGGGAAAAAAGAATGGGTGAATCATAAATTGCCTTTAAAACTTCTGCCCAGAAATGACACGTGTCACTCCACTCATATTGCATTAGCCGAAGCAAGATCAGTACAAATGCTGTGTGGGGAGATATAATCTTCAAACTTGGAGGGAAACAGATTAGGCTAACAGTTATAGATCCACCACAATGGAAGAGCCAACTGAAGGTCTAAGGTTCTTTCCATCATGCCACTTTACACTTCTATAAATTCAAGTTTATGAGATTTTCTGAAAAGTTACATTTGTGATAATAAAATTGAAAATGTGTTTAAAAACTGGTAATCTTGCTCTTTTCCTGAGTGTTACCTTTTTAATACATTCACAGAAATGTCATTTCACCATCATGCAAAGAAGATGAAGTAACCAGAGGCAGCAGCATATTGGTGTGTAGAAGACCAACAGTCCTCCTGGGTCCCATCCTGCACAGATGGTAGCCCTTGCTGCACACCACAGGCTGCAGGTGGTTACTGTCTTCGGCACATGTCAAAGGGACAATTTTCTATTAAATTAGTCTTCCTTTCAGTAACTTGTGGTCCTCCATAAAGAAAGACTGGTAAGACCATTAGCTCTATTCTTTGTTTCATTTTTGCTTTCTGTGTGTTTTCGAATTCTTTACTTTGTGACTATTTTTGGTGCATAACAAGTATATATAAAATTAAAATGTACAACTTGATATTTTCACATACACTGTGAAAGGACTGCCACATTGGAGCTAATTAACATACCTATCACTTCTACAGAGTTACCATTTTTGTACCCTTAAAACTGACATTAACCCCTCTCGAGCCTCTGGCAACCACCATCCTACTCTATGCATCTATGAATTTGACTATTTTAGATTCCACAAAAAGTGAGATCATGCAGTATTTATTTTTCTTAGCATTTCCTGCAGCTCCATCCATGTTACTGCACATGGCAGGATTCCCTTCTCTTACAACGCTGAGTAACATTCCATTGTATTCTATCCATTCATTATGTGTGTGCCACATTTTCTTCCTCCATTCATCTGTTGACAGACACTTAGGTTGTTTCCATGTCTTGGCTCCTATGACTAATGCTGCAATGTACATAAAAGTGCAGAACATGGGAGCATAGATCTAATGATGCTGCTTTCAATTATTTTGGATATATTCCTAAAAGTAGGATTGCTGAATCAGATGAATATTTGAATATTCAAATATTCTCATAAATATTTTTTATTCATGAGAAGTACATATCAAGACACCCAATAGACCCCTAAACGTGTGATCTATACTGGGGAATGTTTCGTGCACTTGAAAAAAATGTGTATTCTACTACAATTTGGTGGAAAGTTGTGTGTGTGTGTGTGTGTGTGTGTGTGTGTGTGTGTGTGTGTGTGTGTGTCTATTAGGTCCATTTGGTCTATAGTGCTGTTCAAGTCATCTGTTGCCTTACTAATTTTCTACCTGGATGCTCTATCCATTATCAAAAGTGGGGTATTGAAGTCTCTTACTCTTATTGTTTCCATTGTCAATTTCTCTTTTCAGATCTATCAACATTTATTTTATATTAGTCATCTGATGTTGGGTGCATACAAACTTGTGATTGCTCTGTCTTTATGTTGAATTGAACATTTTATTATATAATGACCTCCTTTGTCTCCTGTCAGTTTTTGATGTAAAGTCTATTTTGCGTGATATAATTATAGCTACACCTGTTCTCCTTGGTTATAATTTACAGGTTCGGTCATCATTTGCATGGAATATCTTTTCCCAACCCTTCACTTTCAGTCAATTTGTGTCCTTATAGCTAAAGTGAGTCTCTATGACAAAATATGAATGCATTTTGTTGGTTTCCTTTTCTTAATCCATTCAGTCACTACAGGTCTTTTGATTGAGCATCTTAGTCCATTTACATTAAAGTGATTATTGAGCGGTCAGGACTTACTATTGTTATTCTGCTTACAGTTTTTTGACTGTGTTGCTGTTCTTTTTCTCATGTTTTCCTCTTTTGTTGTTGTTCCTTGATCTTTTTTTTATATTGGTTTGGTTTGACCCATTTCTCCCTATCTTTTGTGTACTTGCTATAGCTTTTCAATTTGTAGTTACTATGAGGCTTGTATAAATCTTGTGGCTATAACCATTTTAATTTGTTAACAACTTAAGTTTAATTGCAGATAAAAACTGAATTTAACTTTCCTCTCCCCCGTTCTTGTTCTTGAAGTCAGAGTTCACTTCACTACTGTAAACCTATTAGCAAATTTGTATGGTTTTAACTATTCTTAATACTTTTGTTTTTTAACTTTTATATTAGGATTATGGGTTATTTGTGCACCACAATTACAGTATTATTCTGTATTTGGCTATATATTTGCCTCTGCCTATGACAATATACTTTCAATTGCTTTCACATTGCTATTTCGTGTTTCCAATTCCATTTGAAGAAGTTCCTTAAGCATTTCTTGTAAGGCAGGTCCAGTGTTGACAAAATTCCCCAGCTTTTGTTTGTTGTTTGTTTTGTTCATTTTAAAACAGTATTTTTACAAAGATAAAGTACTTTTGTTTGGCAAAATACTATACTTACAAAAGATACAGTATTTTTGTTTGGCAAAAAGACTATCTCTCCTTCATTTTAAAAGAATACCTTTACAAAGACATACTATTTTTGTTTCCAGTACTTTGAATATATAATCCTATCCTCTCCTGGTCTGAAAGGTCCCTGTTGAGAAATCTATCGACAGTCCTATGTGTATTCCTGTGTATATGACTATTAGCTTTTCTCTTGCTACTTTCAAAATTTTTTTGTCTTTGATATCTGACAATTTAATTATACTGTGTCTTGATGTAGGTCTGTTTATGTTTAACTTACATGGGGGTCCTGTGGGTTTTCTGAGACTGGATAGCTATCTCGCCAGAATTATAGAAATTTTGAGTCATTTCTTTAAGTAAGCCCTTTCCCCCTTTCTTTCTTCTTTAATAATGCATATATGCATTCACTTAATGGTGTCTCATAAATACTATAGGCTTTCTTCACTCCTTTCCTTTTTATCCTTCAAGTGGATAATTTCAAATGAGCTGTATTGGAGTTCACCAATTTTTTCTTCTGCTTGGTGGTCTGCTGTTCAAGTTCTCTCTTACATTTTTAATTCAGCCACTGCATTTTCTAGCTCCAGAATTTCTAGAGATTTTTTTTAAATGTTTTCTCTTTTTAAAATTTCTTTTGTTCTTGTATTGTTTTCCTAATTTTTGTTAGATCATTTATCTGTGTTCTCTTATCGTTCATTAAGCTTCTTTAGAGCAATTATTTTTTTAATACTTTGTATGCAATTTGTAGGTCTCCATTTCTTTGAAGTCAGCTACTGGACACTTACAGTGTACTCTTTGGTGGTGTCATATTTTCCTGATTCTTTATAAACCTTATAGCCTTGTATTTGACATGTCTGTGCATTTGAAGAAGCAGACACCTCCTCCAGACTATATGGACTGGCAGAAGAGAAAATGGTTTATTTGTGGCACACAGATTGTGTTTCTACCAAATCCATTTTTATTCTGTGGACTGAGGTGTAGACTAGTTGATCTGAGTCTCAACCCAGCCTTTCTATATCCTTAGCCTCAGCTTTCACCTGAAACAGTACATCCTGTTTATCTACCAATACCACTGGGTACTCAGCGAACTGATCCTTGGTCATAATGGTCATTAGCTGTTTGCTAAAGTAAAAACAGATAAATGGGGGAAGAGGTAGAAATGTGAAGTGGAAAAAAGGAAAAGAAATTTGATTGGAAAGTTTTACTGAGTTTTATAAAACATAACTTAGAAGTAGGGAGCATTTTTAACTTTGACACACACATAGATATAGAAATTCTTTCAAAGCACAAAAGCTTCCAGACAAGTTTCTTTACAGAGATGGAGTAGGTTATCACCTATACCAAACGCATTTAAGCACATGGTAAGTTCACTACCTTCTAGAGTATTTTTCCATTCACTGAATAACATCATAAGTACCAATTTTTTAGCTTTGTGCCTTAAAATTTCCTGAAAGTGATAAGCAACTTCAACAAAGTCTCAGGATACAAAATCAATGTGCAAAAATCACAAGCATTCATATACACCAAGAACACCAAGAACAAACTGTAATTCACAATAGCAACAAAGAGAATAAAATACCTAGGAATACAACTAAGGATGTAAAGGACCTCTTCAAGGAGAACTACAAACCACTGCTCAACGAAATAAGAGAGGACACAAACAGATGGAGAAACATTCCATGTTCATTGTTAGGAAGAATCAATATTGTGAAAATGGCCATACGGCCCAAAGTAATTTATAGATTCAATGCTATCCCCATCAAGCTACCAATGACCTTCTTCACAGAACTAGAAAAAAAAAACAACGCCTTAAACTTCAAATGGAACCAAAACAGAACCTGCATAGCCAAGTCAATTCTAAGCAAAAAGAACAAAGCAGGAGGCATCACACTACCTGACTTCAAACTATACTACAAGGCTACAGTAATCAAAACAGCATGGTACTGGTACCAAAACAGAGATATAGACCAATGGAACAGAACAGAGACCTCGGAGGCACCACCACACATCTACAACCATCTGTTCTTTGACAAACCTCACAAAAACAAGCAATGGGGCGAGGATTCCCTGTTTAATAAATGGTGTTGAGAAAACCGGCTAGCCATGTGCAGAAAGCAGGACCCCTTCCTGACACTTTACACTAAAATTAACTCCAGATGGATTAAAGACTTAAACATAAGACCTAACACCATAAAAACCCTAGAAGAAAATCTCGGCAAAACCATTCAGGACAAAGGCATAGGCAAGAATTTCATGACTAACACACCAAAAGCACTGGCAACAAAAGCCAAAATAGACAAATGGGACCTAATTAAACTCCACAGCTTCTGCACAGCAAAAGAAACAATCATTAGAGTGAACTGGCAATCAACAAAATAGGAAAAAAAATTTGCCATCTACCCATCTGACAAAGGGCTAATATCCAGAATCTATCAAGAACTAAAACAGATTTACAAGAAAAAAACAAGCCCATTCAAAAGTGGGCGAAGGATATGAACAGACACTTTACAAAAGAAGACATATATGAGGCCAACAAACACATGAAAAAATGATTATCACTGGTCATTAGAGAAATGCAAATCAAAACTACATTGAGATACCATCTCACGCCAGTTAGAATAGTGATCATTAAAAAATCTGGAGACAACAGATGCTGGAGAGGATGTGGAGAAATAGGAACACTTTTACACTGTTGGTGGGAGTGCAAATTAGTTCAACCATTGTGGAAGACAGTGTGGCAATTCCTCAAGGACCTAGAAATAGAAATTTCATTTGACCCAGCAATCCTATTACTCGGTATATATCCAGAGGGTTATAAATTGTTCTATTATAAGGACATATGCACATGAATGTTCACTGCAGCACTGTTTACAATAGCAAAGACTTGGAACCAACCCACATGCCCATTGATGATAGATTGGACAGGGAAAATGTGGCACATATACACCATAGAATACTATGCAGCCATAAAAAACAATGAGTTCATGTCCTTTGTAGGGACATGGATGAGCCTGGAAACCATCATTCTCAGCAAACTGACAGAAGAACAGAAAATCAAACACTGCATGTTCTCACTCATAGGTGAGTGTTGAACAATGAGATCACATGGACACAGGGAGGGGAGCATCACACTCTGGGGTCTGTTGGGGGGAACTAGGGGAGGGACAGTGGGGGATAGGGAGTTGGGGAGGGATAACATGGGGAGAAATGTCAGATATAGGTGATGGGGAGGAAGGCAGCAAACCACTTTTCCATGTATGTACCTATGCAACAATCTTGCATGTTCTTCACATGTACCCCAAAACCTAAAACACAATTTTATATTATATATATATATATAATTATTTATATAAAGTGGTGGCTAAAAAATACGGAAGTCCAGGAACAGTGCCAATTTTATTTCTTCCTAATAGTTTTGCCAAGAACTGACTCCGCATCTTTTGGGTTGTAAGCCAGTTTTGTAAATAAATGCTTGCCGCTGAATAAAACCTTATTGATGAGCTAATATAATTTTCACATTCTACCGGTGTACAGTTACATAGGGGGCAGGGCCAAAAGGCCAAATGACATGCTCTGGTTATTTAATATAGCAGAGAAAGAGCTGAGTCTGCAATAGGGGTCTCCTGACATCTAACTACAGACTGTGACCCCCTTTATCTTTCTGCAAAGTTCTACTTCCTTAGGACTGATTCTGGTAGCATAGTAATGCATGAAGGACACTAGATAATAGTGTCTCTAACCCAGGTTTAGTACTGCAGGTTTAAATACTACACTAATAATGTCCTTCAAACTCAGTGCAGTATTTAAACAATCCTCAGTCAGTTAGCTGGTAGGGTTAGAGCATGATGATCAGATTGGTAAAAGCTGTATATGGTATGAAAAAATTATAACAATGTAATATTTGGAAATTTTATAGACTTTTCTATATTACAAAGTATGAAGGAAAACAACTAAATAGAATCTTCTTGGCTGGTAGAAGTATGGAGATTTTTTTTTCTTTTTCTTAACAAGAAAAAAAAAAAATCAAACCAACTTCCAGTCTCCTCATCCAAGGGCATATTAGGATTTTCGGTAGGACATGTTTTGAGTATTTATCAGAACTGTGCATGGGTTGAAAACATCAGACTGAGGCCTGGTTCTCATATGGCTAAGGTCATAGGTGGAATGTTCTTAAGTTTCACTTTATTTATTGATCAAATTAAGCATTTTATTTATTAGCCTATTTGGCTGACTGTATCCAAAATATGTAGAAAGAGTAAAAGAACAATGTAAAACTATTTCCACTGCTCAGAAAACAACCAGAAGCATTCAGCTTTTCCAGGGAAGTTCCACAGTATCATTTGTATATGTGAAAGCCTACAACAGTTTTACCAGTTCCACAATAGAATGAAATCTTTCTAAATTTTACCCTGGCTTTACAGACTGCGATCTGGCTTTCTGACTTTGCTAACCAACCTCCTCCTGCTTGTTCTGTCTCAATCACACTTGTTTTCTATCACTCCATTTCTCCAAAGCCTCCTCCTCTCAAAAGCTTTGTTATTGGTGTTCCCTATTTCTCTGCCCCCGTCATACATAATGGCATTGTATCCTAATTTAGGCATTGGCTTAAATAACATTTCTCCAAATAGGCCTTTTCTGACCAGCTAATCTACAATAGATTGCTCCAATCACTTTTCTGTTTTCTTCAAAGCTTTTAGGATCAGTGAAATTACTTATTTTGTTATGTGTTTATTTACTGTCCTCCCAGTAGGCTTCTTGAGGACACAGATCTTTCCTTTTCAGTAGAACAATTTATTTTCCTTTGGGTATATATCCAGTAATGGGATTGCTGGGTTGAATGGTAGTTTTATTTTTAGTTCTTTGAGAAATCTCCAAACTGCTCTCCACAGGAGCTGAACTAATATGCATCCCAACAGCATACAAGTGTTTCCTTTTCTCTGAAAGTTTGCCATCATCTGCTACTTTTTGACTTTTTAACAAAAGCCATTCTGACTGGTGCAAGATCGTATCTCATTGTGGTTTTGAGTCCCAGCACAGTTCCAGGCTCATAGCAGCCATGCATTAAATATGCATTGAAAAACTGACTCAATAAGTCAGTTAACATGTCAGAGGTTCCCGCTCCTTGTTTATCCACCCAGGAACACAAAAATACATGGTACATACCAGAGAGACCATGGGCCTACGTATTGGTAGGTATCAGACATTCCATAATAAAAATAATAGAAAGCATCTCCTAACAGCCCATTCTCTGATGGGCTATATACACATCCTCTAAACCCTTTACATTCACTAAACTTTATAAGATGGATATTTTTATTATTCGATCCATATTACAAAAAAGAAAACTGAGCTGGAAAAAGTTAGGCCACTTGCTCTAAGTTATATAGCTAGTAAATGGCAAAGCTCAGGTTTGGACCCAGGCAGTCTGTCCTTAAGAACTATCTTTATTGTATTTCTTCATTTTGTTGAAACATTTCAGCATTTCGTCCACCTACCTCAGTTTGGAAAACAACTTGAGCTGAATTTGCTTCACTCTGAAGAAAGAGCATTTTAGAAAATCCATTGAACCATTCTGGGGACATCATTCTTTTCTACTTTTTAATGCAATAAAAAACAGAAATATATATGTTACCTTGGCTGCTTGAAGTCTGGGATTGAGTTTTAACACAGAAGGCAAATGTTTTTTAACTTTTATTTGTCACTGTGCTGATTATGTCCTTTAATAGTAATTTGGATCCCTGTGTAAACAAACGCCTTATGACATAAGAAAGAAAACTTGCTGTAAAGAAAAAAAGGGGGGAAGCAGAACCAAGCTTTCTTTCTTAACTGTCGGGTTCTGCTTTGATAACACAAACCAAGCAACCAACTTAAAAGTGGTTTGCACGCCAGTTAGAATGATGATAAAAAATCTGGAGACAACAGATGCTGGAGAGGATGTGGAGAAATAGGAACACTTTTACTCAGTTGGAGTGAGTGTAAATTAGTTCAACCATTGTGGAAGACAGTGTGGCGCTTCCTCAAGGACCTAGAAATAGAAATTCCATTTGACCCAGCAATCTCATTACTGGGTATATACCCAAAGGACTATAAATTGTTCTGTAATAAAGACACACGCACATGTATGTTCATTGTGACACTGTTTACAACAGCTAAGACCTGGAACCAACCCAAATGCCCATCAATGAGAGACTGGACAAAGAAAATCTGGCACATATACACCATGGAATACTACTGCAGCCATAAAAAATGATGGGTTTGTGTCCTTTGTAGGGACATGGATGAACCTGGAAACCATCATTCTCAGCAAACTGACACAAGAACAGAAGATCAAACACCGAATGTTCTCACTCATAGGGGGGTGTTGAACAATGAGAACACATGGGCACAGGGAGGGGAACATCACACACTGGAGTCCATTGGGGGGCCTAGGCGAGGGACAGTGGGAGGGAGGGTGGGGAGGGTTAACGTGGGGAGAAATATCAGGCATAGGTGATGGGGGAATGGAGGCAGCAAACCACCCTGCCATGAATGTACCTATGCAACAGTCTTGCATGATCGACACATGTACCCGAGAATCTAAAGTACAATTTTTAAAAAGTGGTCTGAAAACAAAAATCCTTGTAGATGAAGGGTCTATACTCTTCAGCCTTCTAAATCTTTTTCAAGACCTTGTTTTCCCTTCCTAGTAGATGAGTTATTTTCTAAGTGGTAAAGGAGTCAAGAAGTAGGTAATTTGTTTCCTTTTTTATTTTAAAGAGTGTGCTACTAGTTGTGGCTATGGAACATTTTCAAATTGGAATCTTCAGCCAAGCTTATGAAATGCCAAGTTATGCCTGGGTGACATACACATAAAGCTTCCCCAACAGAGGAATCCAGCTGTCTCATAGTCTCTTCAGAGGGAGCTACTCTTCTAAGCGCTGAATTGAAGACCTGGGATATTGGATTTTCTGTTTATCAGGGCAAATAAAATTTTAGCCTCCTAATGAATATAAAGAAAATCATTGGACCACATATTGTTCCCCTTTAAACAGGTAGTCCATGTGAAATGTCTCATTATTGTAAAACAAAGCAATAAATACCCTGAAGCAACCAAAGTAGCATATATGCTTACATATCTCCCCTAGCTCTGAAACCTTTTTCATATAAATATTATTTTTAAAAAGCAAATAAAAACCATCTCTAGTGCACTATTAGACACAGGAAGACGTCCAAAACAAATGACTGGAAGAATGGCCTAATCTTATTTGCTAGCCCATACAATGAGATAGTGGCTGAAATTCATTTCCAACCAGGATGATTTTTAGTAAACTCCAAACCCTGATTAATCTCAATGGGACTCTCTTTTTAAAATGATCAGTCAGTCACAGGTACATGAAGTTCAGCTTGAAGGTAGTCGATGACTTTTGGATATGGAGTTGTCTATGTATGTATGATTATCACATCTATTCCCATAGTGACAAAGTGTTCAGGTGAAGACAGATGTAGATGAGGTCAGATGTGAAGACTAAATGTAGAAGGGAGAAAGAAGGGGAGAAATGCCAGATAGAGGTGATGGGGAGGAAGGCAGCAAATCACACTGCCATGTGTGTACCTATGCAACTATCTTGCATGTTCTTCACATGTATCCCAAAACCTAAAATGCAATTAAAAAGAAAAAAAAAAAGAACAGTGAGGGAAATAAGGAAAAGAAAGATGAAAAGAGAAGTCCCATTTTGCCTGTGCCAGATGGCTCAAGAGCATTTTGGTTTATGTTTTTGTTGTTTTGTTGTTTTTCTTCAGCAAATGTTCCACAGCCTTTGGATTTAGAACACTTGTACTTGATAATCATATATTACTGAAAGATGATCTATGAAAAAGTTTTGGTTTTATTGGTATAAGGAAACACATGCCGTACAATTTAGAAAACTATATATCCAGTTTTGTGTATTTGTTTCAGATTTAAAGTGCCTCCACCAGCTTCAAAATAGGATTTAAGTCACTCTCAAGCTGTTTGAGATCATCCTTGTATTTGTGAATAGATTAGAGCCTTGGCCACAGCAAATAGCTAAAAACCTGGATAATGGATCCTGCTCTTGTTTCTTGAATGAAGTTAATAAAGCTTCTGAGTCCAGATCCAGGGAAACATTACTACCATTAAAATTGAAATAAAGTAGAGCACAGTGGCTCAAGCCTCCAATCCCAGCACTCTGGGAGGCCAAGGTGGATGGATCCCTTGAGTTCAGGAGTTCAAGACCAGCCTGGACAACATGGCAAAACCTATCTCTACTAAAATACACAAATTACCCAGTGTGGTGGTGCACACCTGTAATCCCAGCTACTTGAGAGGCTGAGGTAGGAGAATCGCCTGAACCCGGGAGGCAAAGGTTGCAGTGTGCTAAGATGACATCACTGTACTCCAGCCCAGACAACAGAGTGAGACTCTGTCTCAAAAAAAAAAAAAAAAAAAAAAAAAAAAAAAAAAAAAAAAAAAAAAAAAAAACCTCAAACAAGTGTTTAGAAAATGTGGTCCACAGAACTTTAGACCCACACAATGTTGATCAGTTTTCCGGGGAAAAGAGACTGCATGATTCATAAGTTTGAGAAACTTGGATTTCAACAAAATGCAAATCCAATCCAATGACTCTCCACAAAATTGGTATTTTATCCCAAGTTTCCCAACCCTTAGCCATTCCATGGGCTAATGTCCCATGGAATATACTTTAGGATACATTTGTCTACATTAATTCCTACTTCACCTCCTTCACAAAACAATCTCTATTTTCTTTTACGGTATCCAGATGACTACTGCCCATAGCTGCAAAGTGAGGAGACAAGTTTCATTTTACTTTAAGTTACATGATTTGAGGGTAAGCAAAGGTCTATTTTTAAAATTATTTTAACATTTGTATAACACCCCCCAAGTGGTAGGAGGGGCTAAAGTCATTGTTACTCTATCAGAAACAACAAACCCTGGGAATGCATTGTGGCATAATATTGAAATTAACCAAGGCTCAAATCTGGGTTTTAGCAACTATTTGCTGTGCGGCCTTGGGGAGGATCTGATCAGCTCTGAGCCTCTAATTTGCCTCTTTAACCTGAGGGTGATGATGCAAACCTCATAACATTGTATGAGGTTTAAATGAAGGAGTGTGTAGGAAACCAACTTTCCTAGGGTTGGTTTCAGAGTTGATACACCATTAAAGTAGGTTATTTTCCCCTTTTTCCTTCTTCGCTCCCTGCCTCCTGCCTCCCTCCTCCATCCTGCGGTCCAAACATTTCAGGAAAACTGATAAAGTAAATAAACAGCCCTCCTTAACTCTAAAATATCAACCTCAAGAAACTGGCATTCCAGTCTGGGTGGAGCAGATACACCGGTTTGATTGCAATCACAAATGATGAAACTTCTAGACTCTATTCTGGAAAGGTCTCCTGTCAAAAAACAAAAATCAATCTTGTCCCAAAGGTCAACATGTTTGTCACCTCCTGTCTAGACTATAGCAATGCTCGCAACTTGGACCTCCCACAGGGAACAGTTCGCTGACAGCAGATGACCCAGACGTGACAGCCTGCCTGCTGGTTAGTCAGCCCTCAGCAAGCCCAGCACACCCAGGCGGATTCTCAGCCTTGGCTGCTGTTTGACGTCAAGTCCAATTTATGATCTGGGCTCTTGAATTAAATCACCAGGCAGTGATGAGCCCGGACTGCTGGAGACCTTTTCATTCCACACAGCCCGCTGATAACTTGTTGGACATGGAGGTATTGGGACATGATGCAGATATCCTTTCATTGAGGTCTGTTTTTAATTCAAATAACTGGACCCACGTGAGCTTCTAGTTAACCATGTAGGTGTCACAGGGCTAAGAAAAGTTTGCAAGCAGCCCTGCCTTCCCAGACCAGACACTGGGGTCCAGGACTTCTTAAAGGATTGAAGAAGTAAACTGAGCACAAAGAGGTTTTATTCAAAAGCCAAAAGTACTTAAAATTAGCATTCTTGCCCCCATTCCACCCCCTTTCTCCAGGTCATTATTTTGAACTGCTTAGAATTCAAAATACACTTGCGCCTCCTAGTCCAGAAGGTGTCACATGGAGATATTTTTCCAGCAGGGATGGTATCATCAACATTCTCTATCAGCTCCTTCAATAACCAATATTTCTAGCATGTTCATTAAAAAGTTACTGGTAAGAAGCTGTGAGGAAGTGAGAAAGTACAATTATGTAACATAACCCCGCCCTGCAGGAGACAAGGGCTTCAGGCATGCAGCCTCGGTCCAGTCAGTGGGACAGAGTGGGTTTCTCTGAAAAGATCATTTTTGCCAGAATTCAACTCCTATTGTGAACTAAGCTAATCAACCTACCTTTGTTCGGCCTTTTGAAGAGAGGAGGCTGATCTTATCTACTACTTGTCCATTTGTCAAAAATGTGTTTACTTTTATTTAGACGAACTTGACTGCCAGCAACAGCAGTAAATGAAGAGCAAGGAGTGGAGAGTAAGAAAGACAGCCCAGCAGAATTGGGAAAGAGCATTAAAAAGGAGAAGAATGTTCTCTCCCAGAAAGTCAGAAATGGGGGGGAGGGGGGGGAGAGAGAGAGAGAGAGAATCAGAGAGAGACTGAAATTGTACGTTCATATTGAATTACTCAGTCTGCCACTACTTTCTCTATCAGCATCAGCATGAAAACCTGAGAGAACATGGAATCATAAACCAGATCCCATCCTCCAGCCACAAATTACACAAGCTTAGAGTGCTCAGAGGCAACAGCAATGACAATATTAAAGCGAGTGTCATAAATAAATTACGCTCCATTTCTATCTGAACAACTCCCTACAGCCTCCTTGATTCAAAACAGCTTCTGATAATCCTTTCATTTGCATCGTTCCTTTTCTTCCCATGAAATACCCTGCTGCAATTTGAGACAAGATGGAACTTGCTACACAAGAGTCTTTGCAACTAAGATTTCATCTAAATGTACACATTCCCCATGGGATCAGATAAATCTGCTATTTGTTTTTCCGGGCACACAACTTTTTAACATCAGGATTAACAGGAACTTACACATTAATGCCTAGAGGTTTTTGGCCCTCTTGATATTCCTCAGATAAAACCAAGAGGGTTAGGAGGTTTCCACACAGTTCTTTTTCCAAGCAGTCTGTCATTCTTGGTGCATCACCCACACTTTCCGAAAATGGCACAAAACCCAGCCAGACTCTTCCAAGAAAGGAATTATGTCACTCCTTAATCCTATGATGTCTCTGAAATAACCCAAACAAGTTTTCTTCCCACTGAAATAGGAGCGCACCTTCAGACCTCTCTACAGACCAGGCATAGGATCTTGAATCTCTTAACTTTATTCTGTATTGATACAATTACAGAAACACATAATAGTGGTTTTTTTCTAGAAGAACACTTCATACTCAGTCATACCTTCTCATTGTGGTTCACATGCTTTAAACTGTTGTCTATTCAATGTATCTGTATCTTTCACCATTCCCTTCCCCTGTGGCTTTCTTTCCTAACTGCTGGATAGTTCTGAGGCAGGGGACTGGACCAATGGCATCAGGTGGAATAGAAGAGAGAAAGTAAGAGTAACAATCCACTGAGGCAATCATCTTAATACCAAAAGGAAAATCAGGCTGTATGAAAAAGTATAAACCATATGTATACCACATATAAACTCTAGATCTTTATCCTCTGGTTTCTCACACTTAGATGAGCCTTTTGAGCCTAAGGAAGGAGAATCACTTCACAAGAAATCTGATTCGCAAAATACCCTTTTCTTCTGTGTGTGTGTGTGTGTGTGTGTGTGTGTGTGTGTGTGTGTGTGTTGGCTTTATATGAGGAAAATAATAATACCGAGATCTAAATTTCCAAATTGATAGTACTACAAAGTGTTATGTGAAGATTTCTAGAACATTTTCAATTCTGAAACAAGTAAGCAAATACTTTTGTTTATCAGAAGACTCAAGATACAATTAATAAAACTTTTTGCAGGTCTAGACTAGAAACATGGAGAGAAATACTAAATAGTGTGAATTTGTATCATTAGAATTTAATAATGGAAGTGTTAAAAGAAATCTTAAATGGGCAAAGGGAAATACTGCATTAAAGAGATCAATGTTTATGGGGGATATAAACTTAAGATAATTCTTGACTTTTTTTCAATGCAATTTACTATACTATTTAGTAATTCAACAAGTATTTATTGAGTACCTGCTATATACAAATCCCTAAATAAAATATTGTGAAGGACAACACATATCAAAAAAATGAGTAAAATATACTTCGTAAATATAGAGAACTTAATATGCAGTTGAGGAGATTAGACAAAAGTAAAGTTGTAAAATACATACATTTACATGTGTTTCCTTATATATATGCATATATGTTTCCATCTGATATTCAAAATAACTGTGCAACTTGTAAAGAACTGTTCATTTTTATTTAATGTGAGAGAAGACTCAGGCTAAGGAGTGCAAAATGATTTGCACTAAAATCACACAGAAGTAATAAAAGGCTCAACCCAGACTCAACCTAAGTTAGCTGACACCAAATGCACTAGAATTTGTTGCCTCTACCTGTCAAAGTAAAATGCCCCAAGTGCCAAAAGGAAGGGACATGCAGAGTGTTATTGGCATTCCTTCTTGCTGAGGAGATCAGAACAGATTTCGTGGAGGTATTTGATCTAAGCCTTAAAGGAAGGCAACACTTTGACAGGCAGCAATGGGCATAGAGGAAACTGCAAGTGAGAGGAATCATTAAAGAGAGCAAAAGGTAAGCAGTTAGGAACTAATGTATACTTAAGGAACGGTGACCAATTCAGTGTGCCTGGACGGAGGACAGGTTATGTAAAGAGTAGTGAGTGATAAGGATGAAAACGTGGCCTGGAGTCAGGTTATGGAGTACCCTGAAAATCTCACAAAGTAATATGCGCATTTTTGTCTGCCAATGGAGAATTGTTGAAGGTGTTTGAATAATGATATAATCAGAATCAAGCTTTGAAAAGATTAATCTGGCAGGAAGATGTAGAATACTTTGGAAGAAACTGAGGAGTTATGAGGCCAGGGTAGTAACACAGATAAGAAATAATGAGGGTCAGATCTACAATAGTGAGAGCAAAAACGGGAAGAAAATAAAAGATAGATGTGAGCAATGTTGAAAATATAGAATCAAAAGATCTCTTCCGCTAATTATATTAGGAAACATAGGGAAAGAAGGAAATTAGTCTGAGTAACTGGAACTGAGTAATTCTAATCATTTAAAATAAACAAACCAGAAGAACACTTGTACATAACAAGTTCAGATTTCACTGTGTCCAGTGCTCAGAGATACTTGTCACGAAAACATGTGGCTGTATGACCTATCCTCCCTACTGCATCCTGACCCCTATATCCACGTCCAGAAGCCATAGTCATTGAAGAACTTTGTACAAGTCGCCAGGTGTTTGTCTAATAAATAAAGCAAATCATTGAGAAGTATGTGGTCAAAAATGGGGCCATTACTTACTTCAAGGAAAGGCATGTGTTAGGGCAATACTAGCTGCTATGAATAGAAAACCTATCAAATTTCAGCAGCCTAGCATTATAGAACTTATTTTTTCACTCGTTTGAGTCTAGTTGCCACTGGTAGGACAAGGGGAAACTCCATGTAGTCATTCAGGAACCCAGGATTATGAAAATGCTTTCATTTTGGCTTCCAAGGTCATCCTAGTATTATTGCCCATTTGGCAGAAAACAAGAGACAGAATGAAAAATTTTATAGAAGAGTTCTAGGGACCAAGCCTAAAAATGGTATAGATCACTTTTGCCCACATTTCTTTGGCCAGAATTCAGTCACATTGCTAAAATTTAACTGTGAGAAAGGCTTACAAATATGGAAATAACTATGAGGCCAAGAAGATAAGGAAATAATTTTGTTAAACAGATAGTTGGCTTCTACCATGAGGTCACAATTTCAAAAGGCAAAATGTAGGGGCTAAGGATAAGCAAAAAGAACCACAGTCCTCTCTATGAAAACACAAATTACTATTGCCATTGTGGGAAGAAGTGGTCCAACAGTACGGAGCATTTGAAAAAATAACTTTTCTCTTAAAACTTGGGGTGTGTGCACACGCGCGCATGTGTGTGTGTGTGAGAGAGAGTGAGAGAGAGAACCCTGCTCATGCCTTTTTCCACAATGTTTATTTTCACTATCAGGGTGAGTGTTGTTCCAGACATGAAAACTCAAACTTAGGAATTGCACCATTGGGAGGTACTGCATCCCACAAAGAGTCCAGTGATGTAAGCGAATGGAACCTAGTTAAGATGAAGCAAAGCCCCAATGGATAGAAGGTAGGGTTTCCCAAAAAGAGACTGGAGATTTGTACCTTGGAAATTTACCAAATTTCCCTGAAGACAGACAAGAACGTGGACACCAAAGAGTAAGTTAAGGAACTGTTTTTATGAAGACAGCTCTTACAAATGGTTACTTCTTAAGTTTTTCTTAACTATGGAAAAAATTCTATTAAAAATGTAAATTTAAAGCCATATATTACAAAGCCCCATTTTTTTCCCCACAACCCTTCTATAAAGTCTTCAGACTTTGTGTGATGTAGAGAGGCAAGTTGGAGGTGTCCTAATGAGACACCAGGTCCGCCCCAGCATGGCCCAGTCTGCATCCATAGACTGGGTTGCTACCACAGGCATCCCCACAGTGAGGAGTGGCTCATAGCCCAGTGGAGAGCAGGGGTTGCTGGCCACTGCAGCAGCAGTGGTCAAGCAGGTGACTCAGAATCAGCCACAGGACATGCTCCCCCACTTCCCCCTACTAAGGCAATCCTTAGCCAGAGGAAAAATGTTGATATTGGGTCAAATTTTGACATAAAGAGAGTTACAAGTTTTAGTAAGAGCTCAAATTTACAGATAAAGATTCCAAAATCTCCAGCTTTATTCTGATATAATCAGGGGAATGTAGAAAATGGACAAAGGAATGTGTTTAAAGGAGATATAAAAGATCACCGGATACTGTTGGTGTCCTTCCCAGATGTCCTCAGTTCTCAATTACAAACAGCCTGCACCTTTGACTCTCTCTTCAGAGGACTGACCCAAGATTATTGGAGCTGCTTTTCCCATGTTCAAAGAGCTGGAAGGGCCTAGGAGGTTTATGACCCCATACCCGCCTCCTCAGAGTGACCCATAGCCAATGACTGTCTGTCTGGTATGGACATGTGAAAGCTCAATCCCTTGTTCTGCATGGGGACAGACTCTGTGGCAGAGATCCCCTCAGGGATCACCTGAAGCTGAGACATCGCCTAAGATAACACCTCTGCTTGGCTTGTTCCTGCCTAGCCATTCACTGGTTGATTTTTCTTGAGTGTACTTCTCAAATTACAGGCATCTGAATTCTCAGCTCCAGTTCTGTTTCTGATGAACCCCAACTAAGACACACATAATAAGGATGCCACCACTACCACCCAGAAAAAGGCACGCTGGAAGTTTACCAAATTTTCCTGAAGATTTGTTCCTTGGAAGCTTACCAAATTTCCTTGAAGACAGACAAGAATGTGGGCACCAAAGAGCAAGTTAATGAACTGTTTTTATGAAGAAAGATGGTGGTGGTAGGATTTAATGTTTTTGATTTATTAAGAAAAATAAGCACTGTAAAAGGATTGCTAGATTTAGCATTGAGAGATTACTATTGATTCTAATTCCCCCACTAGTCACACAAATTGACAAGGAAGAAGGAGTAACCTGTGTAAATCCCCATGTCCTGGTAACTGTCACTTATCAACAATCAATCATCCCGTCCCAGAAACCACATCTCCACATTGCTGCTAAATCCATAAACAAAAAATAGAGGTAGAAGGAATTTTTAAATTCTTGTAAGAAGACACAGGGTATATTCAGTGGCTTCATGAAGTCTAAATCAGACTCATATTAGACTTTATGCAGTCTAAATCAGATGCATGTTAGATGGCACCAGGATTGACTTGGTGGGAAGGTGGGTACCTGGGATTTCCATTCATCCTAATGCACAGTATCACAGGCAAACTCAAGCAGTAGAGTAAGTGAAGGCTTAGAACTGAAAGGAATCTCAGAGAAGTCCCATTCTATTCCCATAGTTTTTTACAAGAGTCCATGACAATAAATCCCTCAGCTTTTAAAAGCTGAATTATCACACAAGTTCGAGTCTTTGACCCTCCCCCCACCACCCTATCTTTCCAGTACACCACACAGCCTTTCAAGTTCTTCTTATTGCTAATAAGAGTATTACTATTACTGTGTATCAGGTACTTGGCTAAGTTCTTCACATTCAAAGGTTCACTTAATATTCCCAGTGATCTGTAAGATAGTTGTCTTTATTCCCATTTTCCAGAAGAGGACATGAACTTAGAAGGGATCCACTAAATTGACATTCTCTAGCTCACTGTGGCCTAGAACCTCAAAGACAAAACCTGAATTCAAAGCCCATGTTCTTCTCACCATGTAAACTACCTGCTCTCATTTATTCATTGAGGGCTTAAAGTCCTTTGCTCTCTAACTTGGACACTAATTACTAGACCATGTCCTATAATAATTATAGAACTGTATAGTCATGTAATCTTCCCTCTCAGGAGATAGATATGTCCAATCCATATTAGAGTCACTTAGGAATTTTGATTGGCTCATGCAGCTTCGGGGTCAATTTTTTTCTTCCCTTTCTTTTGGAAAGACATGTTTGAAGCTTCTTTGTCACCTCATTATAGGATGCTTCTACCAGTAAGGGTCATCTAACCGCATTCTTTCTACAAGAACAAAGACAGAAATCACTGCAGCTCTGAGGTAGAGGCAAGAGCACTGGACAAAGAGCTAGGACATCTAAATATTAGTCCCAGAAAAAGGATGGAGCTTTTAGCAGCAAATGTCCTGGACTTGAGTGTCAAAGTGAATGATGGCTCCTTTAGGAGAATCGCCTCAGCGAACATCACGATTGTCAAATAAAATAATTGCTCAAATTATTATTGAAAATCCTTCTCTGAAACTGCCTCTGAGAAACAGCCCTATGGGGCAAACTGTTTTTCAGAATAAAGCCTGGTTCTTTATCCAAAATAAAATGGTCCTAGCTTTTGCTCTTCAATGTGAGACCATGAGCAAGAAAGCACACTCCTCCCCAAGCCTTGTACGATGGGAAAACAGTAATACCTGGAGGTGTGTGAATAAAATAAGATAATGCTTGTAAATGTGATTCTGAAACTGTAAAATTCTTCACTCAGATAAGACAGAGATGGAAAGTTAATCTTGACCATTTTAAATTGGATAAAATATCTTGCTTTGTTCAACCCTTGCAAGATGGGATAAACAGCTTAAAAGGTTATGGTGACATTGACCATTCTTGCTTCTTTATTCCCAGAAATAAAAGCACCACATTCAAAAGTTACTCAATACACTAGTCATTACAAAAAAGTTCCCACCAACAGAAAACATGGAACTGACAGAGAGTGGTTTTCTTTCATTTTCTATTATTTTTTATGCCTTGAGAGAGGAGATCATTTTGATTTTTTTTCCCTAAAACATAAAACCTCTGAGTCTGAAAATCCACGGGCTTCACTTTTCCATGAATAGCATTTAACATGCATGAAGAACTTATGACCCATGATGAGAATCTACTTCTTTGATAAGGAATCTAAACATACTTTGCAAACACGTGGCCATGACCTCCCCAAGCTGATCGCTGGACAGGTGAAGTAACGTGTGTGGGCCAGCTGTGGAATCTGGCTCAGCTCGAGCTCACAGTCATCTCCCTTCTCTAAAAATTCTTTAAATACTGAAGACTTATGTGTATGTAGAGGGTGCATGGGGAGGAGGTGTGAGGAGTTGTTAGCAAAAGACCGCAGATGAGCTCATGAAACTTGAACAAGCTGCTGGGGGCATTCCACATGTGAGGTTTGGAGGCTGTTCCTTGGACCTCTGGAGATAGTTATGAGCTTATTGGAAAGGACAATATTTTCAAATGAATTTAATTTTGGAGAGAGAGGTACGTATGTTATGTAGGGAAGGGCCTTGTAATCCATATCACACAGTGAAGGTCTATTTGTGAAAGGGCTTAAACTGACTGACTTGACTGGAGAACCCCCATTTAACCATGAGCATTTTACATATGCTCACTGTTTACTATAAATCCAGGGGCTTTCCAAGAACATGTGGCTCTTATGTGCCTACTCATGCTTGACATGTGCACCTCAACTTTCTTGACATTTCCTATGCACTTACACAACCCCAGGCAAAGGTAAAAGCACATATAGAGTTGCTGATGTGGAATGTCACCAGCAACTTCTGAGTTTATATTCTAAATATGGCATGGTGTATGGTAGCACTAGAGTTCAGACACACAGTCAGCTGAAAGATCCATATTCCAATCTAGTCTAAATCTCTGACTCAGCTTTACCATCAAGGAAATATTTGCCTTAAACCAAATCCTATTTTATGTAATTCTATTTTATTAACAATGTTGATTTCATGACAGAACATTCAAAATTTTGCCACTGGTGCAAAATTTGCTCTATATCTCTAATAGAGAAAATATTCCAAGAATGAAAATGTTTTTAAACAGAAAACCAGATAGCTAAATTTTTTACAAAAATATGCCTGCAATCTTTTTATGTATTTGCCCCACTGAATTGTATCTAAATTCATTAATTGAATTGAAATGGAAAAACACCATCTTGTGTTTTCTTTAATCATTATTCAAATGAATAAATTATTTTAAAATACCAATTCTATGAGCAAATAGCCCATAGTCACTTTGAGAGTTTTATGAGATTTTATTGCCTGAATGTTCTTGTTTTTCACCCAGGAGAAAAAAAAAAAAAAAAGTCTTCTTTTGCAGAATGATAATACAGTTCTATTAACTATTTGACCTTGGGTAAAGCTACTTCCTCCCACTCCATATTCGTTTTCTCATCTGTATATGGAAAGGTAGGCTAAGTGGTTCTATGTGTGCTTCTAGCCCTAAATGTTCTAGAATAATATGATTCCGTGGTTCTACATTGTTCGATAAAAATGTTTTCACAGCACTTATATTTAGTTCTATATTGCTTTATAGTAAATAATTGATTTTATTGTGTTCTAAGAGCCTGTAAGAATTAATGGAACACTTAATTACTAATCTATGTCCTAAGTCTACAAGCACAGGGAATAGTAATAAAACCATTTTCCAAACTTCATCCATTCACATAATAGAGTCTATGTGGAAAGTCAAAAACAAGATGGAAGATATTAATATTATCCTTATTCCAAAGAGTTACAAAATGATGCATAGATGGTTAAACAATTTGAGCAAGTATTACCTCTAGCAGAACCAAGCCAGTAAAAGGGAAAAATATTCTTGAGCATCTACTATGTTGTAAGCAGCATATTAGGTTGGCTTCACATATATTATCTCAGCAGCTCTCCAGAGCAGGTGTTTTCATCTCCCTTTTTAAAGAAGAGATAAAAATATCAGAGATGTGGTTCTTACTGCTACAAGTTACTCTAACAGATACTTTCAAGTATGGAATTGAAAGGGTAGCATTTGGCTACAAGTAACAGAATATCTGATCGACAGTGAACTAATCAAATCATATTTTATATATTTAAATAAGAAGTCTGGAATTAAGTAATGTAAGAATTTGTTCAATAGCTGGATGTGTGGGTCCACTTCTCGGTCATTCTTATCATGGGCGCAAGATGGCTGCAGGTCCAGATCACTTAGACTGAAGTTGACAGAATAAATGGTCTAAAATTATCAAAACTTAAAAGTTCCTGGAGAGACATTAACCACTCGTTCCATAGTCTAATTTCATTCAGAAAGGCAACCATGGAAGTCAAAAGTAAGTACACAATCATTTAGAAATATAGCCATCCTGAGGTGATCCATTTAGAGTTATGAGTAAGCTACATATACTCAGTGAAGACCAACTAAGATAAACAAGTAAGACACTCTTTTTCCCAAATAAGGCCTCTTTAAAGAAACAAACGAAGCTGTTGACATGATAGATATGCTCTGTCTTCCATGATGCACAGGTAAGATTTGCCACCCATCCACACTGGTAATAAATGTTCATTCTATGAATTTGTGTTCATAGTTAAAAACAGCAAATTTTATAGCAGTGCACCATGTCACCCGTGACTTGCCCTAACTTCAGAAGGCTCTGGAGTTCCTCTTGCACATGTGTTTATGAGCCAGTAGAACTCGGGCACAAACATGCAGAACTGTAGTTCTAAGCCCTGTCCTGCCAGTACAAGATGCTGTATATTCCCATAACTAGCAAACAATAGCTTTAAGATGTCTTTTATTTTATGAAATAACTGCACATCTTTCTACAAGATCTTCCTGCATTTGGTCTTCACCATTTCTTCTATTAAAATTTTTTTATCTTCTGTATTTTGTTAGTTCATTCACTTATCCTAAAAACTTTCTCACCTGCTTGTAGTGTCTATTTTAGAAGTTACAGACATAGCCAATCTCTGGAATAGATGTTTCTTTACATTCCAGTAAAGCACTTTCCAGGTGTTCCTGAGAATTCACATTTCCCGCAGGTTTGTAGAATTAATGTTGGCACAATTCTGCTAGCCTTTCTGTTTCATGTGGCTCAAGCAGATGATACAGAATGCTCATAGCATATAATTAGAAGAAGAATTTGGAGTGCAAAGAGGACAATTTCAAATAGTGACTCTCATATAGTCATCGTCTCCTTTTATAGGAGAAAAAAACTCCATCAACATATATATTCATATATGTATTTATATTCAGGGTTTTCATCTCCCTTTTTAAAGATGAGATAACCAAGATCAGAGAGATTGCAGTACTTACTGCTACAAGTTATTCTAACAGATACTTCCAAGTATGGAATTGAAAGACTAGCATTTTGGCTACAAGTAACAGAATATCTGACAGTGAACTAATCAAATAAAATTTTATTTACATATATACATATAATTCAAGGAAAAACCATCACCTATGATTCCTGAATACATTTTGGTTTTCTAAAATTTTGACGGGCTTCTTCCTCTTAAAGCCCTGGAAAAACAGAGGCTAATTATATACAACCTGCAGTTGATAACAGTGCCCTCACTTTCAGGTTATGGCTTTCTAGAATAACATCTGGCCGTATTAATAATTAGTACCACATGAGAGGTGTGCAGCATGGTCAGTGAGAGCACTGAACTAGATGCAGCAAACTAGATGGAAGAGGAGGAAACCAAGGAGTGAAACCTTTCTCATGGATGAATATAAGCCTCAGACTACCAATCTGGTGGTAAGATTTGGGCATTGTGGACATTCTCCCCCTGGATGTTTGATATGAGAGTTCAGCTGCCTACGATGCCACACCAGGCAGGCAAATCAAAAGCCTGCTGCCCTCACCAGCTGCCATGCCCCCTGTGGCACATAAAGACATGCTTGGGGGCTCTAGTCTCAAACCTAACCCTGTTGGTGGGACCTTCTACAAACCACTTTCCTTCTGTAGGTCTGCTCCCTCCTCTCTAAAATGAGACAATTCTAATAATCAATATTAAAACATTCCTGAGAGCACTTCCAATCCTCAACTACTATAGCTGAGCATATGTGCTCTAAACTCCAGCCAGTTCACCTACAAAAGGGAGAGGGGAAAGAAAAGATCTGACCATTTATTTTCATACATTTGCTCCCCTGACTTACCATTATAATTTCTTTGAACCTCATTCATGTAAGAGTCACCTATATGTGAGACAGGATAGTGGTTTTCCTCTCATTTGACCCCCTTCTTTCCCCACTTCCTCTACAACCCCCTGACATTCATACTCTTTCCCTCAAAGAGGGTCTTTGAGCAAAGCAAAAGAGCATCTGATTATGAAAACATAAAAGTTATGTCCAAATCGCTGGTTAATATTATAGTCAGAAGACATTATTTTTCTTATAAATGGGAAACCATATCAAGTATTTCCATCATTCACCTGAAGCCTAAGGAATTCTTACCCTCTCTCCAACTCAGAGTTCTCAACTCAAGGAATCTTTAATTTCACCCGAGGCCAGAAGAAACACCTAGCAGTTCTGTTTAAGTCCAAACATTTAATAAGTACTTTCAGCCTAACAACTCACAGTCATCTGGAAAAATACTGTGTATAAATTGAAAGAAAAAATAGTCTAAATTTACTTTGAAGAGTAAGTTCACCATGATCCCTTAGCGATGGGATATGTGTGCCTATTGAGCACTGCGCAAGTTCTCAACTTTGAAATGAGGTTGGGCATAGCCACTCTCATTTCCATTACACGTTGATCTTTGAGGGTGCCGACTTTTTCATCATAGAACTCTCAAATGCCCAACTTTGCTAAGATGTGACTTCACTTAACACATCATAGCACTCTATGATATTAAAACAGTCATTCACATGATGTCCCACAAAAGTTGTCCTGTTTTCCTCAAAAATTTAAAACTTTCATTGAAATGGTGCCTCTGTGAATTTGCTGCTGTGTCCCAGAGTACCTTGGGACAGAGCTCGGGAACCACAGCTGCAGCTCCTGGGGCAGAAAAGAGTTGAAATTTTAACCAATTTTGTTCTGATTCCCTGGGTGCCAGAAAACCAAGAGGAGAAAAGATGAGTAAAAATATGGACATGCCATAAATTTAGCAAAGAGAGGGACAGAGGAGGGACCCTTAGTGGTCCATCTGGCCATGGACTAATGGACTGGTAGTTGACTCAATGGGAAAAGTAAAGTGAAATACCCCACATTCCTATGGATGTAGATGTATCGGTCCCTTTAACTAAATTAAGACCAAGAAAATGATTTATTTCAGTATTCTTCCTCATGCCTAATTGAACACATACTGTTGTATTGAATTTCCTTACCCAGAACACTGAATTTAAATCTAATTGAAGTAGAATGTGCTAATTTGTTCTGATTTATTTTACACCTCTGACGTTAGAGCTTCTTATAATTCAATGCACAGATTAATAGAGTCAGAAGGGTTTGCTACTGTTCTGCTATTGGGACCCTCCATGTTTCGGCTAGAAAGCTGAGATAAGGATTGGATTTTTGGTTTATTTTGTGTTTCAGACTAAGTACCTAAAGGAAAAACATGTCTGGCAATGAGTGAAGTCCATAACTGTAGTCCCACTGATTTTACCTCAAAAATGACAGTTGATTCCATGGTGTTCTCCCATGTGAGCTACAGTGTATGACGGAACTGCTCCCTAATTTCTGTTAGCCTTTGATTTACTGAGGTAATCAAACTGTCTGGTATGGCTGTATCATCTTTTGCCAGGAAAACATGACAAAAGTATTGTTGTCCCAGGAAATCAAAAGAATGTGGGTTCTTTAAAATAATTTTGGTGGTAATATGTACAGATTGGGAATGAAATGACTGAGTGAGTGTGGAATGTAATAACTGATTTACATTCCCTCTGAAATTGTAAACTATTGCTGTTTAGATTTACAAGTTCCTGAGACAGTATATTACTTTTTTGTTTGGTTGTTTTTTTAATCCAGCTACATTATTTTGTTCAGAGTTTATCATACTTTCCACTTAACCCTCTCACCTTTCATCAGAAAATTGCAGGGCCACTGATGACCTGTGTGACCAGATTCTTCCCCAGCATTGCACCAAATGTGCAAGCCACCTATTATAGATCAAAGAGATAAAGAAATACATGTAATCGCCTGATGGGTTCTTCCTGCCCACTGCACAGACAAAACTAATTCACTGAGACCATGGCACTGCAAAAAAAAAAAAGAAAGAAAGAGTTTAGTTGGCTGGCCATGCCACATGGGAAATGAATTTATTACTCAAATCAATCTCTCTGAAAATTCAAAGATAGTTTGATGAGCATGGGGAAGGAAATGGGTGGTACTGATTGGTTGGAGATGTAATTATAGGGGTGGGAAACAGTCTTTGTGCACAAAGTCCACTTTTGGATGGAGACCAGAGAAATCACTGGTCCAGGTAGGTCAGAAGTACAAAAGTCTAAATAAACAACACTTTAGAAAGTCAATCTTAGGTTCTACAATAGTGAATTGAGGAAGTTGAAAATATTGTGACCTCCCAAGTAATGGCTGGTAATCATTTAACTACGCCTATGTCTTAAAAGAATTCAGGCCCCTCTCATCCTAAACTGGTGGCCTTTCATTAGTTTTATAAAGGCAGTTTTGTTTTGGGGAAGGATTATTATCATTTAAACTATAAACTAAATTTCTTTCAAAATTAGCTTGGGCCACGCTCGGGAATGACCAAAGGCAGTTTGGAAGTTAAAAGCAAGATGAGAGTTGGCTGAAGCAGATCTCTTTCACTATCATCATTTTCTCACTGTTGTAATTTTTGCAAAGATGGTTTCATACAGAACACTAGAACCCACAATCAAAACAATCCTACTGGGAAGGCTCCCCGATAGTATACTTACTTTACAAGCAAGGAGGAAACAAGATAATCAACTATCTCAGATATCAAGGAAAATGGGCCCTTAACATGTGCTAAGAAATGTGTTTCAGGTTTTATAAACATTATCTCACTCACCCACATTTAACAGGAGAAAGTAAGATTGTCAAGGTTAATACAACTTGCCCTTGATCCGCTACAGGGCAAAACCAAAATCAAAAACCTTATGTAATTAACCATCACACCAACACTCATTCACCAAAGTCGAGCTGTTGACAGTTCAAATCTGTGGAGAAACAGTACTGGATTTGAGTGAGAAGGCAAAGGCCCTATGTTCCCTTTTCAAGTTGAAGCCAAGAAAGTCCTTTTAGCATCACCCTACCTATGGCTAGAGACCTACAGCCCTTAAGGGAAGGCACATCAATGCCATAACAAAACGGCATCTTAGAGCTAATTAGAGTTTAGTCTCCTCACATAATATGAGCTGACTAGAAATGTACTCTACACTGAGCATCCCTTCCTCTTTCCATAAATTCAATCCACCTTGTCATTTCCATTACAAGCACACATCTCTTCCCTCCTTACTTTCAAGATTTGTAAAGTTGACCTTGTTAACTGTTTTCCATGGCCAAATTTTGACCTGATCAACTTCATATTTTATTACTGTTTTCAATCATGTAGAACTAAAAATATTAGAAGTTGGAAAAAGCAGCTACAATTCTTCAAAATGTGTTTTAAACAAAACATTTCTACATGTCAAATTCACAGATTTCCTTTTTCAGCTATTAAATCTTTTCAGGTTTTTGATGTGTTTTTGTTTTGTTTTGTTTTGTTTTTAAGGCAGAACTCAGCAACCTCCGCCTCCCAGGTTCAAGCAGTTCCCCTGCCTCAACCTCTTGAGCAGCTGGGACTACAGGTGCATACTACCAAACCCAGCTCATTTTTTATATATATTTTTTTTTAGTACAGACAGGGTTTCACCTTGTTGGCCAGGCTGGCCTTGAACTCCTGACTTCAGGTAATCTGCCCCTCTTAGCCTCCCAAAGTGCTGGGATTACAGGTGTGAGCCACCACACCTGGTCTTTAAGTGTTAAATGTTTAATGACAGATGTGGGGGCAATACGGTCTTGGTCCCCTAAAGATTCACTAAGAATGACTGACATGAGGCAGACTGATTAATAAAAGTAAAGGCATACAAATTTATTTAATGTGTATGCATGAGACACACAATCTTATATACCATCTTGAGGTTACAAAAAGAAAGGGGGACAAGATTCTGGTAGAACCGGTTACAGGAGAGGGCAGAAGAGACTTGGCTAGCAAAGGTGGCCTTGTTGTATAGATGAAGCCTCCCTCAAAGAGAACAGATGGAAAAGTTTCTTTTAAAGTTGTCAGACTCTCAACCTCTCTTGGATCTGGTGAAAGAAATTAGAAAGGAGAGGGAGCATGCTTCATTAATGCAGATTCTCTACAGATGCAAAATTTCTCCACTTAAGACAGCTTTGCAAGGCCACTTCTGCTTGCCGGCCAAGAAGCAACCACTTAAAAATATATATCAAAGAAATATATTTTGGGGTACAGTATTTTAATTTTCTTCAGTGAGCGACAACTAACCAGAGTACAGTTATTACGGAAGAGCTTTTATATGAACCTTCAAGGCTCCAAAGCACATGCTTGCTAACTTTAATACAACCCCTAAAATCAAAGTCTACATTTAACTACTGTCTCAGGTCAAGGTTCCCTAGAAGCAGAACCAGACATAGAGATTTAGGCACCAGAGGTTTACTGAGGATATATTCTTCAATAAAAACTCACAGAAGAGTGAGGAAAACAGAATAGAGAAGAGAAAACATGTTTGGCCTCATTCAGAGGTGGGAGCAAAGGGGCTAGTCAGGGAGGGGGACTCCTCTGGCCTGTAATAATCCTACGCAGCCATCCTTTCTGTAGGTACTAGGCCAGACTTTGGTAAGCTCCTATTGCCACAGGCGTTCAAACCAGACTGACTCCATCTTGAACAGGGGCTGGGTAAAATAAGGCTGAGATCTACTGGGTGGCATTGCCAGGTTAGGCACTCATAGTCACAGGATGAAATAGGAGGTCAGCACAAGATACAGGTCACAAAGACCCTGCTGAGAAAACAGGATGTGGGAAAGAAGCCAAGACGAAGGTGGCAATGAAAGTGACCAAAAGTCATTATACATTAATTATAATACAGTATCATGCTAAAAGACACTTCCATTGAGGGACTGTGTTAAGAAAAAAAAAAAAATTCTATTCCTGGGTCCATGAGAGGCATGGTTTCAAAGGCAAGAGGTTCCCAGAGCCACACCGCCATCCACACCCCCATCCAGGAATGTAAAGTTCTTTGTCTGACTTTCCCATGCACTGGCTAGGTAGAGAAATCCAGATGAGCTTCTCTGTTCAAAAGGCCTGCCAAGGACAATCCGAGATGGCCGAATAGGAACAGCTCTGGAGTGCAGTTCCCAGTGAGAATGCAGAGGGTCAGTGATCACCACATTTCCAAATGAATTTTTACTGCCCACAGACCAGGAGATTCTCAGGTGAAAAAGTATGAGTCTCCAGCATGGCTGTTTCAGCCTGTGCAGCAGGTCTCCGCACAAAAACTCACACAAATCTGGGCACCATATCAACTGGCACCTGGAATGCCTGGGAGACAGGGTCACCCATTCAAGTGAAAAAGAGGGGGTTGAAACAGGGAGCCAGGTGATCTGGCTCAGTGGGTCCCACCCCAACAAAGACCAGCAATCTGAAACGCTCTGGATTGAGAGTTTCACAGAAAGTACAACTGGACACAGGATGGTCTAGCTCTGTGGGGGAAAGGGCATCAGCCATTACTGAGGTGGTCCACCACTGCCAAGGCAGTCCGCCATTACAGAGGCAGTCTGCCATTACTGAGGCAGTTCTAACTACACCTCTATAAACAAAACCACAAAGTTCACATAGCAGCTGGGCAGAGCCCAGGGCAGCTCAGCAATGCCTCTGCTGGCAGACTGTGACTAGGCTACCTCCTCGCTGGTCAGTGCATCTCTGAAAAAAGGCAGCAGCACATCAGGAACTTATAAATAAAGCCCTACCTTCCCAGGACAGAGCACCTGGGAAAAAAAGACAGTTATGAGCTCCACTGCTGCAGACTTACACATACCTGCCCAGCAGCTCTGAAAGGAACAAAAGAGCTCACAGATAAGCACTTGAGCTCCTATAAGGGACAGACTGTCTCCTCAAGCAGTTCCCCAACTCCCATATATCCAGAGACACCCCTGAAAAAGAAGAGTTCAGGCTGACATCTGGCACAGGTATCCTTCTGTGACAAAGATAACAGAAGAAGAAACTGGCAGCAACCCTTACTGTTCTGCAGCTGCTTCAGGTGATCCCCAGGCAAGCAGTGTCTGGAGTGGACCTCCAGCAGTCCTAAAGCAGAGGAGCCTAACTGTCAGAAGGAAAACTAAAAAACAGAAAGAAATAACTTCGTCAGCAACCAAAAGGACGTCCACTCAGAGACCCCATCCGAAAGTCAACAACTACAAAGGCCACAGGTAGATAAATCCACAAAGATGGGAAGAGACTAGTGCAAAAAGGATGAAAACACCCAAAACCAGAATGCCTCCTCCAAGGTATCACAACTCCTCACCAGTAAGGGAAAAAGGCTGGATGGAGAATCAGTCTGATGACATGACAGAAACAGGCTTCACAAAGTGGGTAAAAACAAACTTCTCTGAGTTAAAAGAACATGTTCTAACTCAATGCAAATAAACTAAGAACCTTGAAAAAAGGTTTCACAAAATGCTAATGGGAATAAACAGCTGAGAAAAGAATATAAATGAATTGATGGAGCCGAAAAACACAACATGAGAACTTCACGAAGCATACACAACTTTCAATAGCCGAATCGGCAAAGCAGAAGAAAGGATATCAGAGATTGACTAACAACCCAATGAAATAAAACAAGAAGGCAAGATTAGAGAAAAAAAGAGTGAAAAGAAATAAACAAAGCCTCCAAGAAATATGGGATTATGTGCAAAGACCTACTCTGTTTGACAGGTATACCTGAATGTGATGGAGAGAATGAATTCAAGCTAGAAAACACTTCAGGATATTATCCAGGAGAACTTCTCCAACCTAGCAAGGTAGGCCAATATTCAAGTCCAGGAAATACAGAGACCACAACAAAGATATTCCTCAAGAAAAGCAACCCCAAAGCACATAATCATCAGATTCACGAGGGTTGAAATGAAGGAAAAAATGTTAAGAGCAGCCAGAGAGAAAGGTTGAGTTACCCACATAGGGAAGCCCATCAGACTCACAGCAGATCTCTCAGAAGAAACCCTATAAGCCAAAAGAGAGTGGGGGCCAATATTCAACATCCTAAATAAAGAAAAGAACTTTCAACCTAGATTTTCATATCCAGCCAAACTAAGGTTCATAAGCGAAGGAGAAATAAAATCCTTTACAAACAAGCAATTGCTTGGAGATATCATGACCACCAGGCCTGCCTAACAAGTGCCCCTGAAAGCAGCACTAAACATAGAAAGGAACAACCAGTACCAGCCACTCCAAAAAGTACCCAATTCTAAAGAGCATTGACACAATGAAGAAACTGCGTGAACTAATGGGCAAAACAACCAGGTAGCATCAAAATGGCAGGATCAAATTCACATATAACAATATTAATCTTAAATGTAAACGGACTAAATGCACCAATCAAAAGACACAGCCTGGAAAATTGGATAGAAAGTCAAAACCCATCCATGTGCTATATCCAGGAAACCCATCCTACATGCAAGGATACACAAAGGCTCAAAATAAAGGGATGGAGGAAGATCTACCAAGAGAATGGAGAGCAAAGAAAAAGCAGGAGTTGCAATCCTAGTCTCTGGTAAAATGGACTTCAAACCAACAAAGATCAAAAGAGACAAAGAAGGACATTACATAATGGTCAAAGGATCAATGCAACAGGAAGAGCTAACGATCCTAAATATATATGCAGCCAATACAGAAGCACCCAGATACGTAAAGCAAGTTCTTAATGACCTACAAAGAGACAGACTCCTGCAAAGTAATAGTGGGAGACTTTAGCATTCCATTGTCAATATTAGACAGATCAACGAGACAGAAAATTAACAAGGATATCCAGGACTTGAACTCACATCTGGACCAAGCAAATCTAATAGACATTTGCAGAACTCTCCACACCAAATCCACAGAATATACATTCTTCTCAGCACATCACACCTACCCTAAAACTGACCACATAATTGGAAGTAAATCACTCCTCAGCAAATGCAAAAGAATGGAAATCATAACAAACAGTTTCTCAGACCACAGTGCAATCAAATTAAAACTCAGGATTCAGAAACTAACTCAGAGCCACACAACTTCATGGAAACTGAACAACTGGCTCTTGAATGTTGACTGGATAAACAATGAAATGAAGGCAAAAATAAAGATATTCTTCAACAAGAATGAAGACACAATGTACCAGAATCTCTGGGACACATTTAAAGCAGTGTCTAGAGGAAAATTTATAGCAATAAATGCCCACATGAAAAGCAAGGAAGGATCTAAAATTGGTACCCTATCATCAAAATTGCAAGAACTAGAGGAGCACGAACAAAAAAACACAAAAGCTAGCAAAAGATAAGAATTAACTAAGATCAGAGTAGAACTGAAGGAGATAGACACACAAAAAAAAACCCTTCAAAAAAAAAATAAATCCAGGAGCTGGCTTTTTGAAAAGATCAACAAAATAGACAGACCACTGGCCAGATTAATAAATATGAAAAGAGAGAAGAATCAAATAGATGCAATAAAAAACAATTAAGGGGATATCACCACCAAATTCCACAGAAATACAAACTAACATCAGAGATTACTACAAACAACTCTATGCACATAAACCAGTAAACCTGGAAGAAATAGATCAATTCCTGGACACTTTCACCCTCCAAGCCTAAACCAGGAAGAAGTCGAAACCCTCAATAAACCAATAACAAGGGCTGAAGTTGAGGTAGCAATTAAGAGCCTACCAACCAAAAAAAAAACCCAGGTCCAGTTGGGGTCACAGCTGAATTCTACCAGAAATACAAAGAGGAACTGTTACCATTCCTTCTGAAAGTATTCCAAACAATACAAAAAGAGGGAATCCTTCCCAAATCATTTTATGAGACCAACATCATCCTGATACGAAAACATAGCAGAGACTCAACAAGAAAATAACTTCAGGCCAATATCCATGATGAACATAGATGCAAAAATCTTCAATAAAATGCTGGCAAACCAATTGCAACAGCATATCAAAAAGCTTATCCATCAAGATCAAGTAGGCTTCATCCCGTGGATGCAAGGCTGGTTCAACATATACAAGTCTATAAACATAATTTACCACATAAACAGAACCAAAGACAAAAACCACATGATTATCTCAATAGATGCAGAAAAGACCTTTCACAAAATTCAACAGCCCTTTATGCTAAAAACCCTCAATAAACTAGGTATCAAAGGAACGTATCTCAAAATAAT
>NW_016107465.1:1326077-1356994 GCF_001604975.1 Cebus imitator | reverse complement strand
GATGTGGAGAAATAGGAACATTTTTACACTGTTGGTGCGAGTGTAAATTAGTTCAACCATTGTGGAAAACAGTGTGGTGCTTCCTCAAGGACATAGAAATAGAAATTTCATTTGACCCAGCATCCCATTACTGGGTATATATCCAAAGGATTATAAATCGTTCTATTATAAATACACATGCCCATGTATGTTCATTGCCACACTGTTTACAATAGCAAAGACCTGGAACCAACCCCAATGCCCACTGATGATAGACTGGACAGGGAAAATGTGGCACATATACACCATGGAATACTATGCAGTCATAAAAAATGATAAGTTCGAGTCCTTCATAGGGACATGGATGAAACTGGAAGCCATCATTCTCAGCAAACTAACACAGAACAGAAAATCTAACACTGCATGTTCTTACTCGTAGGCAGGTGTTGAACAATAAGAACACATGAACACAGGGAGGGGAGCATCACACACTGGGGTCTGTTGGGGGGTCTAGGGGAGGGACAATGGGAAGGAGGGTGGGAATGGTTAACATGGGGAGAAATATCAGATATAGGTGATGGGGTTGGAGGCAACAAACCACTTTGCCATGTATGTACCTATGCAATAATCCTGTACGTTCTTCACATGTATCCCAGAACCTAAAGTGCAATCAAATATATATATATATTTTAAAAAAGAAGAAAAAAAAAGCCCACCTAAAGCTCTGGGAGGAGGGGGCTCTGTTGGGGACCAAGCAGGCAATCCGGTATCAGAGTTAAAGATCAATCACTCCAGAGGAAGTTTGAAAGAACTCCTCTCACTGGCCTAGAACATGAATGAGAAGAGAGTAACTCCGCAGTTAAAATCCCGCTACCCTCTCCCTATACAGATTCCTCCCTTGGTCCCCTCCCATGGCAGCATAGGATATCTCTCTCTCTCTCTCTCTAATAAATCGCTCTCTGCAGAACTCTTTGGGTCCATGATATTTATTTGAACAGTAAGCTCACTGTGCCTCTCCAGGGTCCCTTTCCCCATTCCTGGGGTAAGAGAGGCTGAGGACCTGGGCACATCTTCAGGATGCCTCCTCTCCATCCTCTGCTTACATCATCACTTCTATAAGTTTGCAAATGCCATGACATTATCAGGAAGTTTCTCTATATGGGCTAAAAAGGGGAAATTCCAGAAAAACCCCCGCTCCTTTCTCATGAATAATTACCCTATTTCTTATGAATGATCCACCCCTTGTTTAGCATATCATCAAGAAATAACCATAAAAATAGCCAACCATCAGCCCTCTGTGCTGTTCTGCTCTACCCATGGAGTAGCCATGCTTTTGTTTCTTTACTTATCTAATAAATTCGCTTCACTTTATGAATTTGCTTGATATTCTTTCTTGTGTGAGGTCCAAGAACCCTGTCTTCAGATCTGCAATGGGATCCCTTTCCAGTAACACTATTGGCCAATCTCTGACAGCAAGAGGTGCTGGGGAGGTTGGTAACCTTCCAGACATCTCCTCCAAGGCAGTCTTGTCAGCCAAGGGCAATTTTCTGGAGAACTTAACAGCTATGTGCTCTTAACTGCAGCACCTGAAACAGCAGCAGGATGAATGCATCTGCTACAGCGTCGCAGTGGGGGGTTTCCTGGGAACTTGTCCCCACCTCACATCTACTGCATCAGGAACACTGGCAGTGAAATCTATGATTTCAACACACCCTCTAGGTGATTCTTACGTACTCTAAAGTTTGAGAAGCACGGGATGGCAACTATCTTCCCACCAAATTTCACATATCATAATGTTAGCTGATAGACTTAAGTTAGTGCAAGCTGTGTTGAAACTAGGAACCCCCTGAAAAATATTTTGGTTCAGGTTATCTACAAAATGCATTTCCACAAACAGATGTCTAGCTTCAATTAGCCACATGCGTTTCCACCTTTAGTTATTTTCTCTAATTTCCCCCTAACTTTCTGGACTCTTTCCATGACTTGAGGGCTCTGAGTAATCTCTTCCCTCAAGTCTTTTTAGGAAGGCTTAGTCTCACACAGTCATAGGGTCATCAAACTCTCCCCTGCCCCCAAAGGAGGGGTTTATAGCCCAATAAAGATGAGTTGCCTTATAGCCTCCTCTTTTCTGGAATAAAACCTGTGAATATTAAGTTGACATTTTACAGTCATTTTGCTCCAAGATCTAATTCCCCTAAGCAAGGTAAAAAAAGAAAAAAATTATGCATACTACAATCAAATGTCTTTGTTGGAAGAAATTATGACTTTAGTCTATTAACTAAGTTCATCATTTCATGCTAGAGGATAGGAGGGGTAAGTGGTTTTCAAGTTTTTTTTTTTTAACAATTTTTTTTTACCTTTTTATCATTAAAACATATATACGAGTATTATCTTAAACACTGGAAAGTATAAATATTATATGAAAGAATCTACTTTTTAGGGCTACTGATTTCTTTTGCCATTGATACTTTCATTATGTCTTTTTTTAAATATAGAGGAAAGTCCAGAAAGTAATGTAACTAACACTTGTATGTAGTCATCCCTCAGTGTTTCTGGAGGATTGATTCCAGGCATCCACATACAGATGCCAAAATTCATAGATGCTCATGTCTGATATAAAACGGCATAGTAATTCTGTCCATTGGTCCCATTTCAGACGTTGCCGTAGCAATAAGTAGGAACATAGTAAAAGATGCTTAGTAACAAGTTTCCCTTTTACATGTGACCAAGAAGTAACAGTGATGTTGAGGTCAGGATTTTCTGTCTCTCATCTTTCTCTTTTCCGATCTCTGCCCCCTGTCCCCCAGATGGATGGAGCCAGCTGAGAGATTGGACTGAGGGAAGGGTAGGGCGAAGGAGAGGATAACCAAAAATTGGTTAATGAACACAAAAGTAAAGCTGAAGAGAATAAGTTCTATTGTTCCATAGCACTACAGAGTGACTACATTGTTATTAATTATAGTCACTCTATAGTGAACTTTGTTCTCAATACATGTTTGAAGTGACAAATATGCTAAATACCCTGATTTGAGTACATATTATGAACACGTATACCACACTGTACTCCATAAATATGCACAATTATGTGTCAACTTAGAAAAGCAAAAATTTACATTAAAAATCATGTACTTTTAAATTATAAAATGTGTGTGTGTTTAAAATACATGCTGTGTGTGTACATATATATATATATTTGCAAATCTAGAATCTTTTTAATGTACAACATTTTTAAAGAGTATTCATCAGGAATGCAAGTTTCGAAGGATCAGGATCATCATGGAAGTTGGGAGGCAGGACTAGATTGCAGCTTCAGACACAGCAGCATGCAGAGGCTCACACTGTAAATTTTAGCTCCAGATCAACTGCAAGAACAAACCAGCAATCTTGAGAGGACCCACGGACCCTCTGAAGGAAGCAGACTACTCCTACAGGACCCGGGAGACACCCCAAATACTGTAAGTGCCCCAACTGAGGAAGTGGAAAAAGGAGACACTCCTCTCCCAAACACACACCCCTAATGGGGAAGATGAAGATCTGTTTGCAGGAGAAGTTGAAACTGAGTCCATTTAGACGGCTGAGTGAAATACAGGGAAAGAGGAAGCAGCAGAAAGGCCCCAGGAGCTCGCTGGGATCCCCAGCAGCGCATTCCTGCCTGGAACCACAGGAATCCATCCAGAGGGCAGCCAGAGGAGCAGGGGGTAAAAGTCCACGGGGAGAACAAAATCTCTAGCTGAGCTTTATAACAATTTGAACAGGGAGAGAAGCCTTCTGGCCAGAACTTGTGGGAGGGTACAAATCTGGCATGCAGACTCCACAGGCAGTGGGAGAACCAAGCCCTTTCTTTTACAGCTAGGCAGCGGGTTGCCTGCGGCAAGTTTTGGAGCCGGTCTCGCCCACCACCAGGAAACAGACTCGGAGCTGTTGCGGGGGCATGGTGGGAGTGAGACCCGCCCTTCAGTCTGCATGGGAGCTGGGCAAGGCCGGTGACTGCTGGCTTTTCCCGACTTCCCTGACAGCCTGCATGACTCAGCAGAGAAAAACCATAATCCTCCTAGGTACACAACTCTAGTGACCTGGGAATCTCATCCTCATCCCCGACAGTGGCCACACCAAGACACAGCCAAGGAGTCTGAGCTCAGACACACCTAACTCTGCCCCCACCTGATGATACTTCCCTACCAACCCTGGTAACAGAAGACAAAGGGCATATAATCTTGGGAGTTCTAGGGCCCTGCCCACCACCGGTCCCTCTCCACCCCACTACAGTTAATGCTCTCTGGAAAGCGCCATCTCCAAACAGGAGGCCAGCCAGCACAAAAATACAGCATTAAACCATCAAAGCTAATGACCCTCACAGAGTTCATCGCACCCACCCTCCACCTCCACTGGCACAGGTGCTGGTCTCCATGGCTGAAAGTCCCAAAGACAAGTCACATCACAGGACTTGGTACAGACAACCCCCAGTACCAGCCCAGAGCTGGGTAGACTTGCTGGGTGGCTAAGCCCAGAAGAGAGACAACAATCACTGCAGTTCGGCTCACAGGAAGCCACATTCATAGGAAAAAGGGTAAAGTAGCACATCAAGGGAACACCCCCGTGGGACAAAAGAATCTGAACAACAGCCTTCAGCCCTCGACCTTCCCTCTAACAGAGCCTACCCAAATGAGAAGGAACCAGAAAACCAACTCTGGTAATATGACAAAACAAGGCTCTTTAGCACCCCCCCCCAAAAAAAAAAAAAAAATCACACTAGTTCACCAGCAATGGATTCAAACCAAGATGAAATCCCTGATTTACTTGAAAAATAGTTCAGGAGGTTAGTTATTAAGCTAATCAAAGACGCACCAGAGAAAGGTGAAGCCCAATGCAAGGAAATTCAAAAAATGACACAAGATGTAAAGAAAGATAAATAGATGGGACCTAATTAAGCTTAAGAGTCTTTGCACAGCAAAATGAACAGTCAGCAAAGAGACAACCCACAGAGTGGGAGGAAGTCTTCACCATCTATACACCTGACAAAGGACTAATACCCAGAATCTACAGCAAACTCAAATGAATCAGTTAGAAAAAAAACAATCCCATCAAAAAGTGGGCTAAGGACATGAATATAGAATTCTCAAAAGTTATACAAATGGCCAACAAGCATATGAAAAAATGTTCAACATCACTAATGATCAGGGAACTGCAAATCAAACCACAATGCAATACCAGCTTACTCCTGCAAGAATGGCAACAAAAAAAAAATCAAAAAATAGAAGATGTTGATGTGGATGTGGTGATCAGGGCACACTTCTACACTGCTGGTAGGAATGTAAACTAGTACAGCCACTATGGAAACAGTAGAGAGATTTCTTAAAGAACTCAAAGTAGAACTACCATTTGATCCAGCAATCTCACTACAGGATATCTACCCAGAGGAAAGTAAGTCATTATTCCCAAAAGATATTTGCACCTGCATGTCTATAGCAGTATAATTCACAATTGCCAAATCGTGGAACCAATCCAAATGCCCATCAATCAATCATTGGCTAAAGAAACTGTGAGATATATATATATAAATGTATATGTATATACATGTATGATAGAATACTACTCAACTGTCAAAAGGAATGAAATAACAGCATTTGCAAGGAGCTGGATGAAATAGGAGACTATTATTCTAAATGAAGTAATTCAGGAATGGCAAACCAGACATCATATGTTTTCACTGATATGTGGGAGCTGAGCTATGAGGAGGCAAAGGCATAAGAATGATACAATAGTTTGGGAAGCTGGGAGGAAGAATGAGAGGGGAATGAGGGATAAAAGACTACAAATATGGTACAGTGTATACTACTCAGGTGATGGGTGCACTGAAATCTCATAAATCACCACTAAAGAACCTACTCATGTAACCAAATACCACCTGTACCCCCAATAACTTGTGGAATTTAAAAAAAAAAAAAAAAAAAAAAAAAAAGAATGCTAGCTTCTGGCCAGGCACAGTGGCTCACTCCTGTAATCCCAGCCCTTTGAGTGGTTGAGGCAGGCAAATCACTTGAGGTCAGGAGTTGAAGACCAGCCTGGCCAACATGGTGAAACCTAGTCTCTACTAAAAATACCAAAACTTAGCCCAGCACAGTGGCGGGCACCTGTAATCCAGCTACCCAGGAGGCTGAGACAGAATAGTTTGAACCCAGAAGACAGAGGTTGCCATGAGCAAAGATCATGCCATTGCACTTCAGCCTGAGCAACAAGAGTGAAACTCCATCTCAAAATAAAACAATGCTAGTTTCAATTTTACAATGTATGGGTTTATATTTAATCATTGTACTCTTCATTAACATTTTAATCATACGTACATTTAGCATCTAGTATTAAAAAGTTAATAACATTTAAATATTTTACATCCTCTGAAATACAAAAATAGACCACACATGTAATTCTACATGTCCGCTACTTTCTTCCCAAAGTATGAGACTTTATTCAAGGATTGGGCTGGGGACAGAGAACAGGAATAGGAAAAGAGAAAGATGACAGACAGAAAGTTCTTACCTCAATGTCATTTATTTCCTGCTCACATGTAAAAGGGAAACTTTTGCTAAGCATCCTCTACCAAGTTTCTACTTCTTACTAAAGCAACATCTAAGACTATGGGCCCGAGGGCAGAATAAGGTCTTTCATCTTATTTAAATAGCAAGACTCTAAATGTGTCTAGTTCGTTAACATAGCTTATTCTCAACATTGCATATTATCATCATATGCTGGCATATGCTAGGAACTCATGCATTATAATTGTTAGAACTTTCCAGAGAAACTAGTCTCCTGTCCTTGTTGTCAGCATTATACCATAGGCTGTAAAAACTCTTGTTTTTTTGTCTGCTCCTGTCTAATTGCAAACAGTACGCCTTGCCTCCAGCTGAATCATTCCAGCTGCTTAAATCTAGCTGTATTCACAGTCAAATTCTTGAAAATGGCAACTTTCTTATTTAAGCATGCTTTCTAGGCTTGCTCAGATTTTTGGCCTGGTACCCAGAAGGTGCTCAATAAATGCTTAATGAATTAACAAATGGATGAATGTCTACTTTTAGATTTATAGTATCTATAGACCCTTCTATTCAGGTGCTCATCTCTAGAATATGGTGCTTTGAATCGATATGATCTTATTACTTGGCAGATCTAATGAATTCTGCTAGAATTTTAATGTTTGAAATAAAGTCATCTAAGCCTTAGTTGATGTGTTTATAAAATTGAGAAATACAACTTCTCCCTGAGGATTGTTAAGGAATGGAAATATAATAACGTATGTGGAAAAGTTTTGTAAACAGTATTTATTAATATATTATAACTTTATTATTGTCATCAATCCTACCAGACATAATTTATACCTCATTCTAATGAACCCTAAGGATTTTTTTGGTCACAATGGCAGCTCAATGCAACAAATATCTATATAGCAAATACATAGTGACCTGAGGCTTGGGAATATCACTGCTAGCTCAAAGTACATGTAGAATGCTTTTACTGTAATATATTTATAAAACAACTTGAATTGTAATATAATCAGAATTAAATCTCCAAAACTTTCAGTATTCTAGTTTTAAACTATTAAACCAAAAAAGAAAAATAGTAGGCATCAGGCATGATATTCAGTCAGCCCATAAGCACTTGAAAGTATTACATCCTTCAACCTACTATGTGTCCAGCTGTAGACAAGACACTCTAAACAGAGTAACGGACCAGTTGAGCCAGGAGACCTGAGCTCTGCTCATGACCCAGTCATTATTTGAGAGGTCTCCTTTAACAAGCTACTTTTCGTCTTAATTTCCTCACCTATGAAAGGTGAGTAGTGGACTAAATCCAGGTTTCTGGAGGATGTTATATAGAACTCTAAGAACTCAAAGACCACTCCAGAGTGTCAAAACATGGTTTGGTTATGTTGGAATAGGTAGGAATCAGGAACTCTGATACTTACTTCATTCTTATTTCTATTTTGAGATATTCCACAAAATTTTATTTGAAAAAAAAAAAAAAAAAAAACTTACTGTGTTGCTGTTTATGCCACAAGTACCTCCAACTTAACCTATCCACAGCTCAATTCAACATTTTCTTTTCTTCTCCATCAATCAATATTATCTATTCCTGCCCCAGGCCCCATCTATAAAGCATCCCAGGAGAGAAGACTCAGTATCATCTTAACTCTTATTTTCCTCACCAGATCCTACCATCCACATATCCAATCAATCACAAAGTCTTATCTAGGATTTGAGAATATAGATTGCTAAAAACAGAAACTTAGGACTTTGTTCTTTTTTACTGACCAATTTTATAAAAATAGAAGTTACAATTATATTTGATGAAAATCTTTGAAGAGAAACTAGTAATTCAGTACTGAGTGGGCTATTGCTCTTTACAGTAAGAAAGATAGGATTATAAGAAATTTATATTCTGATCATAGAAATACAAAAAAAAATCAGAAAGCACTTCTGGAAAACTAGGATGATCTATGTCTCCATGTACTCTAATTCGTGATATGATGAATTATAGTTCTTTTTAAATGTATATCAAAGTACTCCAACATATTCGACTATTAACTGTAAATGTTTTTCTCTGTTCATTTATTTTTTATTTGCTTTCCATGGAATATAATTTTTAAACTTGAAGTCCATGATGATTACAAAGCTTCTTTGTATGCAAAATTGCTTTCATTAATTATAGGGAGTTTACATATGAGAAAATTTACTTGTTTGCATAATCTATAAAAGAATTTGTTAAAAGAAACTATAATCTACAGAATATGTTTGTTAGAGGAAACTGATTTTTTTCACTGTAAATGAATTCACCAAAGACTGTGGTAATTAACTCATCCCTCTGCAAATGAATTTAAGAGCCTTGTGGTAATCAATCCTCCATTGTACATGTTGTGTATGTTCTATTAAAGAGAAAGCATTTTTCCTTGCTCTCTCCTATAGCAGCAAACAAAAATAACCTTCAGATTTTTTAAATAGTTTTTAATTGACAATAATTGTGCATATTCATGGGATATATAGTGATGATTTCATAAATAAGATGTATTGTGATCAAATCTGGGTAGTTAGTATATCCATCATCTCAAATATTCATCATTTCTTTGTGTCGGAGACAGTCAATATTCTCCTTCTAGCTATTTGAAACTATTTAATATGTTCTTAACTATTGTCATCCTACAGTGATAAAGAATACTAGAACTTACTCCTCCTATCTAGCTGTTGTTTTGTATCCTTTAACATATCTGTTCCCACGGCACTCTTCTGCCTACCTTTCCCAGCCTCTGGAATCCTCTATTCTACATTTTACTTCCATGAGGTCAACTTTTTTTTTTTTAAACTTCCACTTGAGAATACATGGTGTTTAATTTTCTGTTCTTGACATTATTTCACTGAATATAATGTCCTGTTTCATCCATGTTGCCACAAATGACAGAATTTCATTTTTATGGCTGTATTCCATGGGGGTGTGTGTGTGTGTGTTACATTTATCCATTCATCTATTGTTAGACACCTAGGTTGAGTAAATATTTTGGCTATTGTGTATAGTGCTGCAATAAACATGGGGTACAGATATATGATCAACATACTGTCTTCTTTTCCTTTGGATAAATGCCCAGTATTGGTATTTTTAGATCATATGATGGTTCTATTTGTGGTTTTTAAGAAACCTTCATACTGTTCTCCACAGTGGCTGTGCTAGTTCACATTCCCACCAACGGTTTGAGTCCTTTCTTCACATTTTCACAAATATGTATTTTTCTTTTTGATAATAGCCATCCTAACTGGGGTGAGGGGACACTTTCACCTTGTGGTTTTGATTAGCATTTCTCTAATCATTACTGATGTTAAACATTTTTTCCACGTATTTGTTGGTCAGCTGTATGTCTTCTTTTGAGGAATGTCTATTCAGATCATTTGCCCATTTTTTTTTAATCAGATTTTTTTGCTGATGAGTTTCTTGTCAATTATGGATATTAGTCTCCTGTTGCATAGTTTCCAAATATTTTCTTCCATTCTGTGAGTTTTCATCTCACATTAAGGATTGTTTCTCTTGCTGTTATAAGTTTTTTTAGTTTGATATAATCCCATTTGTTTAGTTGTGCCTTTGTTGCCTGTGCTTTTGAGTTCTTGTTCGTGCTTTTGAGTTCTTGTTCGTAAAATCTTTGCCCAAATGTTCTAAAGTGTTTCCCCTATGTTTTCTTTTGGTAATGTTATAATTTCTAGTCTCACATTTAGGTCTTTGAACCATTTTGAGTTGATTTTTGTACAGGGTAAGAGGTTGGAATTTAGTTTTATTCTTTGCATATGGATATCCAGTTTCCCATTTATTGAAGAAACTATCCTCTCCCCAGTGAGTGTTATTGGTAGCTTCATCAAAAATTAGCTGGCTGTAGATATGTGGATAAATTTCCAGCTTCCCTGTTCTGTCCCATTGGTCTATATGTCTGTTATTATGCCAGTATTATATTGTTCTGATTATTATGGCTTTGCAGTATATTTTGAGATTTGATAGTATCGTATCTCCAGCTTTGTGTTCAGAATTGCTTTAAATTTGTTTGAAACCATGAAAGATCTTGACTAGCCTCTGACAGATCTTATCTAATGAGTATTAAAGTTGATTTCTTCCACAAGTTCCACAAGTTTATACAGCAGCTTAAACACATGCATGGAGTCATAGCTTGTAGACAGAGACCCACATGGAATATGGAATATAAACTTCATGACTTACTTTTTATGCTGTTCCCCTTACCTAGAATGCCCTCTCCCATCATTTCTAGCTCACAAACTTTTATCAGACATTCTGTGTGTGCGTGTGTTCGTATTCATATGTTTGATGCTGTCCCTTTGTCTCTCTCCAAGAACAACTTACTGCTATCTTTCATGTTCACGTAGTACTCAGAGTATCTTTCAACTCTGGTATTTAGAAAAACACATAAACAACGTATATAATGTGCTATCAAACCAATAAATATATAGGGCTTTTGGGAAGATTCCGTATCGTATCTTCATAAGGTCAAGTTGATGAAATAAAATAGATATTCAGCCAATAAGATTGAATTAGTGGAATATTAGGTTTATTTTTTTAATTTTAGATTCAGGGGGTACATATGTGGGTTACATAGCTATATTGCATAATGCTGGAGTTTGGGATTCTATTGAACCCATCACCCAAATAGTGAACATAATACCCAATAGGTAGCTTTTTACCCTTTCCCTCCTTTCTCCCCATAGTCTATTGTTTCCATCTTTATTTTCATGTTAACCCATTGTTAGCTTATGCTTATAAATCAGAACATGTGGTATTTGATTTTCCAATTTGGCATTAATTCACTTAGGATAATGGCCTCCAGATGAATCCATGTTGTCGGAAAGGGCGTGATTTCACCATTTTTTTATGGCTACAAAATATTCTATGGTATATATGTACAATATTTTCTTTATTAAATCATCCTTGAATGAAATTTACATTGATTCCATCACCTGAACTTGTGTGTTTATTGTAGCACACATAACTGTGAATAGTGTCCTACAATTAACATACAAATTCAGGTACCTTTATGATGGAAAGATTTCTTTTCCTTTGGGTAAATAGCCAGTAGTGGGATTGTAGGAAAATATGCCAGTCCTATTTTTAGTTCTTTGAAAAAATCTTCAAACTATTTTATGCAGAGGTTGTACTAATTTACATTTGTACTAACAGTATATAAGCATTCCCTTTTCTCTGCATCCAACCTTTTTTTTACTTTTTAATAATGCCAACTCACACCAGTCAAAATGGCTACCTCATTGCGGTTTTAATTTGCATTTCTCCGATTAGAGATGTTGAGCATTTTTTCATATGTTTCTTGGCTGCTTCTGTGTTTTCTTCTGAGAGGTGTTTGGTCATGTCCTTTGCCCACTTTTTAATGTTGTTACTTGCTTTTTTCTTAAGTTCTTTATAGGTTCTGGATATTGGTCTGTCTGATACAAAGTTTGCAAATATTTTCTTCAATTCTGTAGGTTTCCCATTTACACTATTGATTATTTTGCTGTGCAGAAGCTCTATAATGAGGTTCTGCTTGTCAATTTGTGTTTTTATTGCATTTGCCTTTGAGGTGTTAGTCATAAATTTTTTGTCTAGGCCAATGTCTAAAAGAGTGTTTCCTAGGCTGTCTTCTAGGATTTCATAGTTTGAGTCTTACATTTAAGTCTTTAATCCATATTGGGTTTTGTGTGTGTGTGTGTGTGTGTGTGTGTGTGTGTGTGTGTGTGGTGAAAGGTAGGGGTCCAGCCTCAAAGTTCTGCATGTGGCCAGCAAGTTCTCCCAGCATTATTTATTGAATAGGGAATCCTATCCTCATTTCTTTTTTTTGTCATCTTTGTCAAAGATTGGATGGGTGTAGGTATGCAGGTTTATTTCTGGGCTCTCTATTCTGTTCCATTGATCTATGTTTATTTTTTGAACCAGTACCAGGCTGTTTTGGTTACTATAGCCTTGTAGTATAGTTTGAAGTTGGGTAATGTTACGCCTTTGCTTGTTCTTTTTGCTTAGAATTGATTTGTCTGTTTGGGCTCTTGTTTGGTTCCATACAAACTTTAGAATTTTTTTCTAATTCTGTGAAAAATAATGTTGGTAAATTTGACAGTAATTACATTGAATTATTTTGAGGTACATTCCTTTGATGCCTTCAGATTTGTGCAGTATGATCATTTTAACAATACTGATTCTTCTAATCCATGAGCATAGAATATTTTTGCATTTGTTTGTTTCATCTAGGATTTCTTTCAACACTGTTTTGTAATTCTCCTTGTAGAGATTTCTCATCACCTTGGTTAAATGTACACCTAATTTTTTTATTTTGTGTGTGGCTATTATAAATTGGATTGTACTCTTAATTTGGTTCTCAGAACATTATTGGTCTATAGAAATGCTACCGATTTTTATATATTGATTTTGTATTCTGAAACTTTAGTGAAGTAATTTATAAGGTCTAGGAGTCTTTTGGAGGAATGGTGAGGGTTTTCTAAGTGTAGAATCATATCATCAGTGAACAGAGTTAATTTGGCTATCTCTTTTCCTTTTTGGATGCCTCTTATTTTTTTCTCTTATCTGATTGTTCTTTAGGACTTCCAGTACTATGTTAAATAGAAATGGTGAGTATAGGCATCTTTGTGTTCAGGCGAATGCTTCCAACTTTTGCCCACTCTGTGTAAAGACAGTTGCAGGTTTGTCATAGACAGCTCATTATTTTGAGGTACATTCCTTAGATGCCTCCAGTAAATTCCTTCAGAATTTTTATCAGGAAGTGATGTTGTATTCTGTCAAAAGTGTTCTTTTACATATTGAGAGGATATGGTTCTTAATTCTATTTATGTGGTGAATTACATATATTGAACCATCTTTGCATCCCAATAATAAATTACATTTATTGAATCATCTTTGCATCCCAGGAATAAAGCCCACTTGATCATGATAAAATCTTTTTCAATGTGCTACTGGATTTGGTTTGCTACTATTTTGTTGAGAATTTTTGTATCTATCTTCATATCAGGGATATTGGTCTAGTTTTTTCACTTGTGTCCCCATCAGAGTTTGGTATTAGGATGACGGCAATGTCCTACAATGAGTTGAGGAAGAATCCTTCCTCGATTTATTCCAATAGTTTTAGAAACATTGTTACCAGTTCTTCTTTGTACATCTGGTAGAATTTGGCTGTGAATCGATCTGGTTCAGGGCTTATTTTGGTTGGTAGACTTTATTACTGATTCAACTTTGGAACTTGTTATTGGTCTATTCAGGATTTCAATTTCTTCCTGGTTCAATCTTGGCAGGTTTTATGTATCTTGGAATTTATATGTTTCCTCTAAATTTTCTACTTTGGCATGTAGAGATGTCATAGTAGTCTCTGTGGAACTTTTGTATTTCTGTGGTACTAGCTGCACTATCACCTTGTCATTTCTGACTAAGCTTATTGATTCTTGGTTAAGCTAGCTACTGGCCTAGCCATCTTGTTTTTCCTTTCAAAGAACCAATTTTTCATTTTGTTCATCCTTGTATGGTTTTCTGGTTTACCAAAAGTCATTTAGGAGCAAGCTGTTTAATTTTCATGTATTTGGTTTTGAAAGTTCTTTTTGGTATTAATTTCTAATTTTATTCCACTATGGTCTAAGATGCTTTATATATTTCAATTTTTAAAAAATTCATTAAGAGTTGCTTTATGACCAAGACTGTGGTCAATCTTAGAGAAAATCCCATGCATAGATGAGAATACGCATCATCTGATTGTTGGATGGAATATTTTTTAGATGTCTATGAAGTATATTTGGCCAAGTGTGTAAGTCCAGAGTTTGTTAGTTTTCTGCTTCAATTATTTATCTAATGTCAGTGGAATGTTGAAGTCCATCACCAGTATTATTGCATAACTATATTTTCTTAAGTCTAGTAGTATATGTTTTATAAACCTGGGTTCTCTGATGCTAGGTGCATATATACTTAGGATATTTAAATCTCTCATTGAATTAAATCCTTTACAATTACATAATGCCTTGTCTTTTTTTCTTTCTAGTATCGGTTTAACGTCCATTTTATGATACAAGAATAGCAACCCCTATTGTATTTTGTTTTCCATTTGCATGATAGATCTTTCTCCATTTCTTTGAGCTTATGGGTATCATTACAAGTGAGATCGGCCTCCTGAAGGCAGAAGGTTGGGTATGGTTTTTTAATGCAATTTGCCACTCTGTCTTTTAAGGTAAGCATTTAGACCATTTGCTTTCAAGGTTAATATTGACATTGAGGTTTTATTCTGTCCTAGTGTTATTAGGTAATTGCTTTGCAGTCTCAATTGCATGTTTGCTTCATAGGGTCTGTGGGCTTTGTAGTTACATGTGTTTTTATGGTAACAAGTATTATTTCCCCATTTCCATACTTACTACTCTTGAGTGTTCCTAGTAGAACCAGTCTGGTGGTGATGAATTCTCTTAGCATGTGCTTGTCTGGGAAAGACTATTTCTCCTTCATTTATCAAGCTTGGTTTGGCAGGATATGAAATTCTTGTCCTTAACAAAGGCTAAAAACAGGCCCTAATCTTTTCTGGTTTATAAAATGTTTGCTGAGAAGTCTGCTATTAGTCTAATGGGATTTCCTAAATATGTAATTTTTTTCCTTTTCTAGATTGCAGAGAGTTCTGAAAAATAGGCAGAAAAAAATAAGATTGATGTGATAGGCATTTGGGATCTATTATAGGAGTGAGAGTTTTATAGGATACCAACTAGTCCCCCCAAATCCTCCAGATAATCTAATTAGACAAATATGTAGTAATTTTTAAAAAATAGTATATTTATATCCTTGAGTACCAAGATCCCTGGTGAAGTAGAATGGCTAATGCAACTCAGATCTCTGGCCAAAAATATTTTTATCAGTCCTATTTTTACCTACCCAGTCATAATTAGAGACACCAGAGAATCATTTGAGAAGCAGGGAGAAAGGACACATCACCAAAAATCTATGCCCTAGTGTGTTTACCACATGAGGGGCAGAAGAAGAAATAAGAAACATCTTTTACAGACAGATGTCTGAAAACCTGCAAGAAACCAGAAGAAGGGCCACACATGAGGGAAGAATCTTAATGTATTTTAAAATAGTTTCCTCTCCTACAAAAACTTGGGCCAGTGAATTTTTCTGATTCTTCATCCAATTAAGTTATTATTCCATAAAGAAGACTAAGTAAATTGTCTTCTCTCTAAAACTACTATCTCCTAGAAGGTACAAGAAAAGTCTTCACATAAAGGGGAAGCAAAGAGGTAATAAGAGTTTCCTTCTGGGATCTGGCAAGATGGCTGAATAAGAACAGCTCCGGTCCACAGCTGCCAGCAAGACCAATGCAGAAGGCAGGTGATTTCTGCATTTCTGACTGAAGTACCCAGTTGATCTCATTGGGACTGGTTAAGCCGTGGGTGCAGCCCAAGGAGGATGAACAGAGAAGCAGAGTCATTGCCTCACCTGGGAAGTGCAAGGAGCCAGGACACTTGCTCCCCCAGCCAAGGGAAGCTGTGAGGGACTGTGCTACTCAGCCCAGATACTACTCTCTCCCCATGGTTTTTGCAGTCCACAGGCCAGGAGATTCCTTTGTGTGCCTACAACAGAGCCCTGGGTTTCAAGCACGAGACTGGGTGGCTGTTTGGGCAGACACTCAGCTAGCTGCAGGAGTTTTTGTTTTGATTTTTGTTTTCCCCCCCCCCATCCAGTGGTGCCTGGAACCCCAATGAGATAGAACCATTTACTCCCCTGTCTGGAAAGAGGGCTGAAGCCAGGGAGCCAAGTGGTCTTGCTCAGTGGGTCCCACTCCCATGGAGCCCAGCAAGCTAAGAAACACTGACTTGAAATTCTCACTGTCAGTATAGCAGTCTGAAGTAGACCTGGGACAATCTCAAGCTTGGTTGGGGGGAGGGGTATCTGCCATTATTGAGGCTTGAGTAGGCAGTTTTCCTCTGACATCTAAGGAAGCTGGGAAGTTCGGACTGGGTCGAAGTCACCCCACAGCACGACAAAGTGGTTGCTGTCAGGCTGCCTCTGTAGTTTCCTCCTCACTGGGCAGGGCATGTCTGAAAAAAAGGCAGCAGCCCCAGTCAGGAGTTTATCTTCCTTGGACAGGGCACCTGGCAGAAGGGGCAGCTGTGGGCATAGCTTCAGGAGACTTAAACATTCCTGCCTGCTGGCTCTGAAGAGAGCAGCTGATCCTGACAAAAAAGGATTCTCCCAGCACAGCACTCAATCTCTAAGGAACAGACTGCCTCCTCAAGTGAGTCCCTGACCCCCAATGCCTCCTGACTGGGAGAGATCCCAGGAACTGCTAACTAGAATAACCAATTTAGAGAAGAACAAATGACCTGATGGGGCTGAAAAACATATCACTAGAATATACAAGTATTAACAGCTGAATCAATCAAGTAGAAGAAAGGATATCAGAGATAGAAGATCAGCTTACTGAAATAAGGCATGGAGACAAGATTAGAGAAAAAAGAATGAAAAGGAATACACAAAACCTCCAAGAAATATGGGATTATGTGAAAAGATCAAAACTACAATTGATTGGGGAGCTTGAAAGTGACGGAGAATGGAACCAAGTTAGAAAACACACTTCAGGATATTATTCGGGAAAACATCAACCCAACCTAGCAACACAGGCCAACATTCAAACGCAAAAAATACAGAGAACATCACTAAGATTCACCTCAAGAAGAGCAACCCCAAGACACATAATTGTCAGATTCACCAAGGTTGAAACAAAGGAAAAATTGTTAAGGGCAGTCAAAGAGAAAGGGAAGTTACCTACAAAAGGGAAGCCCATCAGCAGATCTCTCTGAAGAAACCCTACAAGCCAGAAGAGAGTGGGAGCCAATACTCAATATTCTTAAAGAATGTTTAACCCGGAATTTCATATCCAGCCAAACTAAACTTCATAAGCAAAGGAGAAATAAAATCTAACAACATACAGAAAACAAAAACTGCACTGGCCTTGTAGTTATGTCTACAGTCTAAGTTTCCTTTGTGGATACTAAGCTACAACAAAACACTTCACAATTGCAAGCCTTTCCACATCCCCCTCAACTAAAAAAAAAAGAAAACTCAAGATGTTATTAGCTCTTAAAATTTCCCGTAAAATAACCTCTAAAAATAATCTTGACCATTGTCTCGGCTAATGTACATTTTGTCTGCGAGAATGGCAGCCACACTACCTCAGGGTCTCAAGGGACTGAGAGACCTCAGAAAGGAATTACTACCAGGCCTGGATCTAAGCCTTCCTTCCAGGAGCCAAAGTCAGAAGAGTCCAAGGAGACCATAGCTTTACAGGAAAGATGCCTTAGCATTTTATTACTGTTACAAAAGTCAACCAATGATATTTTCATTGAAATATCCACAGTGAATTATAATTCAACATAGGAGGCAAAGAGGGATGTCTTTGGAAAAGGCACTTAAAGTAGAAAATTAGCGAATTCTACTAGTTGTCTGAAACAAAAATGAGCTCATTCAACCTGGTTGGAGGCCTGTTAGGGCTGTTCCTTCTCACTGTGGCGTGGCTAAAAACCAGTGGCATGAAGAAAGCATCACATTTCTCAAGTATGGGAAACGTGATGGGGTGGTGCTGCTTTCAAAAGCCCTGTGTCCCTAAATATATCCATCTTTACAGGGTCAGTTTCCCCCAGTGCTGGTTCCAAAAATAGGCTCAGTACTGGCAGAAGTCATTCAGGAAGCTTCTTGAAGGCCCTCTCTTTATTTCTCAGTCTGACTTTCAGCTTGTCCCAGCTACTGTAAGCAGATTCATATTCCCAAGGTCACTAGTAACTTCTACTTTTGTTAATATCCTTGGTTTTCCATGACACTGGCTATGACGATCCATTAGACTAGTGGCCCCCTAATTAACTGCACCTCCACTTCATACCCTTTTCTTGAATCTGGGCTGGACTTGCGGCTTGTTTAGTAAATAGAGGGCATACTCCAGCTCTCTTCTGATTAGAAAAAAAAAATCATCATCATCCATAGAGGGCAGTAGAAGGGATGCTGTGACAATTCTGGACTTCAGTGTTCAGAAGGCCTGGCCACTTCTGCTTTCAAGCTCTTGGGAGCTCTGAGCTGGGTGTCAGAGGTCTACCCACTCTGCCAGACAGGTCACTGAAAGAGACTATCTGGAGGTGGAGAGACTCAGGGTTGCAGGCAGAGAGAGAAGCCCAGCCATCCCAGTCTCTCCACTGACCTGATGAACATGAGTGGCCACCTGCAGGCTGGCAGAAAAACAGCCCAGCTGAGCCCAGCTCAGATTGAAGAACAGTTGGGGGTGGGGTTATTTTAAGCCACTAAAGTTTTGGGGTAAGTTTGTCAGCAACATTTGACAACCCAAAACACTGGTCATTCATAGATATTTTTTCTAAATACAAGACAATTACTCAAATGCAAAGAAAATATGGCAAATGTTTTCCCACCACAACCTTCTCAGTCAACAGCCAAACTATAATTGGTCATTGGCTGAAAAAAACAAAAATAAAAAGGCTACACCTTTTATCTTAATTTATAAATATCCATGATTTTTTTTTCTATGACTCTTTAATGACAATGAAAAGGCAGACCAGTCAGCTTCCGACAGTCTCAGGCACTGGCTTAATTCTCATTTTGCCAAAAATAGAAACCATCAAAATGAATTATCCACTACTGGATACATGATAATAAATAGGATTGTTTTCACTTTTCTAAGATGTTACTTAATTTTCCAAAATTATTTTTATCATTCTCTACAATGAGAAAGGAATTAAGCTGGTTAAAGTTATAAAAAAAAAAAAAAAAAAAAAAAAAAAAAAAAAAAAAAAAAAAAAAAAAAAAAAAAGCTCTATTTCCAGGGAAGTAATAGATAACAATCTAATGGTAATACAATAAATGCTAACACAACTAGAATTTGAATCCCCATAATCAGCAAGATAGCACGCAATTTAACTGCTTCCTCAATTTAAAACAAAATTCTATAAAATATACCATCTACATTGTAGAGATGATTTCTTCCTGTCTGAGGAAATGAGCAATTGGGAAGCAGGTATTGCTGAGTTAAAATACAGTGGTCTTTAAATGGTTTCAAATTTTGCTTATCAAAAGTTAGTCATCCACAATACAAGCCTTCCAAATCCAAATTCTGTCTTCACATAAACTTTCTTGCATCTGTTCTTGATCTTTTTCGGGAGAGGTTGAAAGTTCACATCTATTTCTGTGCCAAAGTTTTGGCAGCCTTTCTCATCTGAAACTTCTCTGCTGCTGCATCAGGCCCACATTTTCATAGACTCTAACATGGTCTCTCATTTCTGCACAGGGTGGCATTGGAGTACAAGGCGGGAGAGGGCTCTGATCGCCACTCATCTGGTCTGCTAGAGAATACTTAATATTGGCATATTCTTGCCCTTTCCTCTTCAGCTCTTCCTCAGTCCTGCATCGTAGTGTTTCAATATAATGCTGGACCACCATATAGATAAATTATCTGGACCACCCCTGACCTCTGAGACTGCACCATCTGGATAGTTTTGAGAACGTCAATATTGCAGTCCACACCTTTCTCTCTGATGATGTCAATAAGAATATCAATCACAATGAACGACCCTGTCTGGCCAATTCCAGCACTGCAGTGCCTCCCCCAGGGTTGCTAGGCACTCTGTGGTCCAGCCAGGTCCAAAAGTGATATCGCCAAACTGTTCTCTCCATATTCTCTTGTCCAACCTTTGAAACTTTAAGTTATCTTAGCATAATGTCATTAGTGGCGCTTTGACATTAACACACATGACCCCATATTCTTTTAAACCAAACTTATCAGGCCAGTATTTGACACATTTACTCTTTCCTCTCTCCACTTCTGTTGTCATGACAAGCACTCCGGAGTTATCTTGGAACACCATTCACCAAAAGTCATTCTCCGTGTTTTGCAGGCAGCTTTGTGTGGCAATGTAACTTTTGGGGGGCTTTGAATTGTTGCACTTGGTTTCAAATTCAGACATGATGATATTTGCATTGACATCATCTCGAACAGGCTCACTGGGATCACTGTTGTGTAAAAGACAACCCTGGTGTATGATCAAAGGGCAGGATGTTTTTATATCTATTTTTATTTTTGTTTTCTTGCCTTTGACCCTGTTTTTGGCTAGAGAGAAGTTTACACTCCTGTTGTAATATCTCAAATTCTTCCCAAAAGCCTTGTTTTACTTAATCCATGGTCTCAGCTGATTTGCTTAGTTCTCAAACTCTGCTTTCTATTTCAGCAACATTTATATGAGTCAAGGGGCTACTTTAGTTATAGTACTGTACCCAGTGTTTCCACCATAGGATTCTTCTAGTCATGTTCCACAAGATCTGTTAAAGAATCAAACCATTCTTCTCCACCAACATGTATTTCAGTTCCTGACAGAAAATCATGACATGGTCAATTCAGACTTGCCATCATGGCTCTCCCCTTTGTCATCGCCAGTGTGCACAGAGAGAACAAAATCTTCAGTGTGGCTCTGGCTCTCAAACAAGAAAGCTACCATGCTTTTCTTTTTCCGTTAATACTTTCTCTGCTTCCTTTCCAGAAAGGTGTTTGTGAAACCACCTTTCAGAGGTGGGATCTGCACAGTTCAGAGGATTCCTAAGCTCAGTAACATCTCCATTCTTCTCTTAATTTCCTGTGATGTTCCATGTGTAATACTGGACCAACTCAGCCAAAGTGGCAAACTTCTCACCTCCAGACAGGCCACAGTCATCACCAGTGTTCTGAATGTTGATGTGGGTGACAGCTTCATTTCCACTAATGGAAAGTGTGGAGACTTCATTTCTAGTAACGGAAAGTTACTTTTACTAAGCCTTGCCAAGAAACTGCCATCAACTCCTCTGGTCAACAGATTTTCTGCCTTCACACCAGTGATATTTGGGTGAAACAATCTCAGCAGCATCATGTTCCTCCCGCCCTTCAACTCCACAATGGACCCGCTCCTTGCTCAGGCTCCACTGAGCTCGGTCACGTTAAGCTGGTCTGAAGGAGGCCTGCTCAGGACTGGACTCGAGGCACAGCAAGCACCTGGCCCAGCTCGCTCCTCCTCTGTCCCCGCCCTTCGCCGCCATCGCCCCCATGATATCCTAGTTTTCTCTTTCACAGATAAGGAAACGGTACCCAATACCATAGTTGGTGAATGGCAGAAGTGAGCTTTGAACCCTGCAAGTCTGACTCTGTCCAGGAGGGATAGCACATAGCTTGTAGCAGTAATGCAGATATGTGGGGAACAGTGAAAAGGTAAAGTCAAGATTCTGGAATAATAGGATATAGCAAATGAGAAAAAAAATGATGGGCCTGTAATCATACCATCACCAATGACATTTTTCACTCCCTATTAAGCCTACAGCAAAATTAAAGTGACATTATAGTCTACTGTCATATCTGAAAAATGGTTTCAGAACAAAGTCCCATTACAGAACCAAGTCGCTCTATTTCCAGGGAAGAAATAGATAACAATCTAATGGTAACACAATAAATAAGACTATTACAAACTGAAGAAGAGATCTTGGAAACAGTGCTCTGCGGCGTTCACCAGTAAGTAATGAGATCATTACGCAGCAGTAGTTCAAGGCTTACAATAGCAAGGTTTCTCTTCATTTATTATGAATTGGAGAGCAAATCTATGAATTTTTAAATGAAAAAGGACAGGAGGCACAATCTTGTCCAATGCCTTCAGTTAATACATTAAATACTAAAAAGATTTTTTAGACAACCTCAGCTCAGACTGGGATTTGATAAAATTAAGGAATAATTTATAACTTTGTTAGGTATAATGATGGTATTGCTATTATGTTGTCTTTTAAGTTCTAGATGTTAGTTACAATATTAAAGTTCTTACAGATCAATGATAGAATAAAACAAGACTGGTAAAATGTTGACAACTAAGCCAGATGTCCGAAATATGCACTCATTAAAATGTGCTCTCTACTTTTCTGAATGTTTGAAATTTTCATGACACTTTTAATTACAGCCTAAAGAGACAAAATGGTGTAAAATATAAAAGACAGTCAACATCTTTCATAATAAGAGAAATAGAAATGCTGAGATATCGTGTAGGACCTATATAGTTAGCAAATACATCAATGATTTGGCAACACTGTCTTTTGTGAAGACAATGAGGAAGCAGGCACTCTTTTGTAGCAAATGGCAGTAAAAAGGGTAGCACATTATAGTTGGTTGAATTGTGTCCTACAAAAAGATATGTGCAATCGTAACCCCTAGTACTTATGAATGTGACCTTATTTAGAAATAGGGTCTTTACAAATGTAATCAAGTTAGGATGAGGTCATCCTGCATTAAGATGGGCCCTAATCCAATATCTAGTATCCTTACTAAATTCAGAAATATACAGTTTGTACACACACACACACACACACACATACACACACACACACACACACACGGATGAACACCATGTGAAGACAGAGGCAGGGGTTGGACTTATGCAATTATAAGCCAAAGAGCTCCAAGATTGTCAGCAACCACTAGAAGCTAGGAAGAGTTAAGAAAGGATCCTCCCTTAGACTTTTTAGAGAGCACAGCTCTGCGAACACCTTAATCTTAGACTTCTAGCTTCCAGTGAGGGAATACATATCTGTTGTTTTAGGCCACTCAGTTTGTGGTAATTTGTTATTATAGCACTAGGGAACTAATAAATTCCCCTATGATAGGGAATTTGGCAATATCTAACAAAACTATGTATTTAAGCTTTGATTCAGAAATCCCACGTTCAGGAATTTAACCTGAATACATCTCAAAAACAGAAAAAATTAGATATAAGATTGTTAAAATAGTGTTATTTGTACCAAGTATGAAAAACAAGTCAAATGTCCATTGGTTAGAAAATGCTTTGAATGGCCAAGCACAGTGGCTCAGGCCTGTAATCCCAGCACTTTGGGAGACTGAGGTAGGAGGACTGTTTGAGACCAGGAGTTCAAAATCAGCCTGAGCAACATAGCGAGATGCCATCTCTATGACAAATACATATATTGTTTTTTAAAAAAGAAAACTGGCTGATTAAATTATGATATATTTATACATGGAACCATTTAAACAATTCAGTGCTTTAAAAAGTAAAGCTGTCTGTAAAATGTTACCATTTCCACATCATATTATTAAGAGATAAAAGAAAGTTTCAAGAGAGCATTTATATTATGCAAACTTTTGTGCAAGAAGGAAAAAGAATATGAACATATTAATTTTTTCCATAAAGTCTAACTATATTGCCCAGGCTGGTTTCAAACTTCTGACCTCAAGCAATCCTCCCACCCCCGCCTCCCAAAGTGCTAGGATTACAGGCATGAGCCACCATGCCTGGTCTATTTTAAATTTGCAAGAAGAAATATAGGAGCAACCAGAAACTAATAAAAGTGTTACCTATATAAAATGGGTGGGAACAGGGGCTGTATAATTTTTACTTTAAATCATGTTAAGATTTTACATCTTCAAAATCTAAAATTAGAAAGGATAGAATCCTGAAACTAACTTTAAACAAGTTGTGTATCAAATTAAAAACACCTACATTGTTTTTTTAAAATTAACTCAAATATATCTTGAACCAAGTATGCTGTTTTATCCTCCAAGGGATAATATAAGAACAGTGTCAATTGCAAAGGAATCCTAAATTTTACTTAACGTTTATTACTGGTAACTGTATTGGTGTCAATTTTTAACATTTATTGTAAGATAGAGCAAATAAAAAAAGATATTGATATTACTCACAGGTTTCTCACTGTGGAATAAGAACACAGGAACAAGAGGAAGGAACTTATAGCACTGGACTGAAATTAAAGGAATCAGAACGAATATATATACATACATATTTTCCTGCTAGCTCTGTCAGCTTGAAAGGGACTGAAAGCAATGACACCACAGAATAGCAAATAACACAGCTGGCATACATGTCTAATTTGTAAATGCTGTTCTCTGAATGGAAAGGAAGATTCTGTGAGAAGTTGGCTACATTCAAGACTGGGGCAGTGAAAGACAGGAGAGCCTGAAATATCATTGTGCCAGAAAGTAAGTGATCAAAAATTGGTAAGGATCATCTGGGATAGTCACATGAGAACACTTATAAAGTGACTGTTTATTGAAATAAAAATGACCAATAAAAGCTATTTGAAAGACAATAATTTGTGAAAATTGTCCCAAGGGCATATAGTAAAACAAAAAAAATATTATTCGAAAAAAATCTACTACGACTTGGTTTTAAAAAAAGAAAAGAAAAAAAAAAAAAAAAAAAGGCAAGGTAACTTCTTCCCTTTCCCCTAATCTCAACTAACCTTGACAGAAGCTATACTCTGGATGGATGTGGCTAAGACTGCAGGGCCCCCTCTCCCCTCAGCCTGCCTTGAAGGGATACAATTTCTTATCCACAGCTTAGGTCCCTAGCATTTCTCATGCCCTCCAATTGAGTGGAGGAGGCTAAATTCCTGGTGAGGGCATCTGAAAGGTGGGGAGATCCCTTCCTCTAACTGGTACCCACTCATAGGACAGAGAGATCCCATATGCAGCAGTCAAAGAAAACTAGGGCCCCCATCACCCTCATACAAGCTCAATTCAGGTTCCAAAACAGAGAAAGACTTCCCCATCAAGCTTGCAGAAGAGTGACTTAAAGATTTTACCCAAGGGGAGAGGCAGTTCATAAGAACAGAGCTCTAAAACTCTCCCCAAATGAACTAACTTTTTTTTGAAACAGAGGGTAGAGAAGGTCAAGCTTTAGAATGCTCTCAAAAACAATAAGTTTTCTTAATTAACAACAACAAACCATAGGCCAGTTCACCACAGAGAGCCAGAGAAATCTAAGATCCCTCCTGGGGTCAGAATAAACCTCAGACAAGCTACCCTGCGCTCAAGCTTAATTGGATCATAGTGTGAAAAAATCCATGCCCCAGGGAATTGTCTAGAAGAATAGAAGGGTCACCTGGCAAGGAGTGGGGCCTAAAATCTGGCTATGACAAAAAAATAAAGGCGTAACTAATGAGAAAAACAGACAGTACCAGGGCCAGGATAACTGTGCACACACCCAAGGCTGCTCCATATGAAGAGCAAAACCAAAGGCTTCACACTTGGGAGGATAAACAATTCACTGAAATAGTCTGGCCAAATAACTAAACGAACAAGCAACAACAACAAAAACAAGACCCACGAGGCACAGAATTAATTGATGGAATGAGATATTTATCTAGAACGTTCACTTTTTAACAAGAAAAGAAAAATATGCAAGGAAATAGGAAAGAGTGACACAAACATAGGGGAAAAAAGAGGCAAAAAGACAGTGAGAGCTCAGATCAAATTTAAGAAAGATGTCAACATTATCTTTATAAATAGCTTCCAGGAACTAATTTTACTTGAATGAGAAAAGGAAGCTATGAGAGAATGTCTTTAAATAGAGAAAAAAGAGGTAGAAATTATTTTTTAGGTTAACCAATAGAAATTCTGGCATTAAAAAATACAGTAACAGAAATGAAAAATTTACTCAAGAAACTTAACAGTAGCTTTGACTAGCAGAATAAAGAATCAGTAAACCTAACATTAGGTCAGTAGACATAATACAATCCAAAGAACAAAGAATTAGCAGAGCTTCATAATAAAAAAACATTAAATACACAAGAAACACACAAAAAAAATCAATCTCAACATAATGAAGGTCATATAGGAAAAGCCCACAGATAATATCATGCTTGATGGCGAAACACTGAAAGCTTTCTAAGAATAAGAACAAGACAAAAATTATGTTTTGGCCACTTCTATTTAATACTGTACTGAAAGTTCTAGCTAGAACAACTATTCAGGAAAAAGAAATGAGAGTCATCTGAATCTGAATGGAAGAAGTAAACTTATCTCTGTTCACAGACAACATGATCTTACATGTAGAAAGCCCTAACAATTCTACCTAAAAAATCCATTAGAATAAATGAATTCAGCAAAGTTGCAGAATACAAAATTAATACACATACATCAATTGTGTTTTTATATTAATAATCTAAAAAGGAAGTCAAGAAAACAGTTCCATTTACAACATAAAAATGGATGAATATGTAGGAATAAATTTAAACAAAGATGAAAGACTTGTACATTAATTTCTCTAAACACTGCATTGTGATTTTTAAAGAAGAGAGAAATGAAGACATGACATGCTTATGAATTAGAAGACAACATTGTTAAGAGGTCAATACTTCAGAAAATGACGCACATTTTTAATGTTTCTTGCAATCCCTATAAAAATCCCAATGGCAATTTTGCAGAAACAGGAAAATTTATCCTGAAACTCAAATGAAGTCTCAGAGCCCAAACAGCCAACACAATCTTGAAGTTGAAGATCTCACACCTTCTAATTTCAAAATTTACTACAAAGTCACCATAATCGAAACAGTGTAGTAATGACAAAAGACAGGTACATGGAATAGACCAATATATATAGACCAATGGGATAAAAGAGAGCCTAGAAATAAACGCTCACACATATGGTCAAATGATCTTCAACAAAGGTGTCAAGATGACAGAATGGGAAAAGGACAGTTTTTTCCCAGATCGTGCTGAGAAAACTGGATATCTACATAAAAAGGGATTAAGTGGGACTCTTACTTTAAACCATATGTAAAAATTAACTCAAAATGGATTCAAGACCTAAATGTAAGACCTAAAACTATAAAACTTTTTGAAGAAAACATAGGCAAAAGCTTCCTGATATTGAATTTGGCTATGATTTCCTAGTCATCACACCAAAATGTGATATATAGAGTGATATAAATGTGTAGTACACACACACACACACACACACACACACACACACACACACACACAGGAAAATAATTCATTTTTACAAGGGAAAGAAAATCTGACACATGCTACAACATGGATGAATCTTGAGGTCATTACGCTAAGTGAAATAAGCCAAATCACAAAAAGACAAATACTGCATGATCCTCTTATATGAGGTATCTAGAGTAGTTGACTTCATTGAAATATCAGGCAGCACAGTGTTTTCCATAAGATGGGTCGAAGTGAGAATAAGGGGTTACTGTCTAATAGGTGTAGAATCCCAGTTTTGGAAAATTCTGGAGATTGGTCACACAACAATTTGAATGTACTTAACACTCCTAAACTGTATACTTAGATATGGCTAAGATGGTAAATTTTGTGAATTTATTATCACTATTACATTTTTTAAAAATTAATATAAACAGAATGCTGAGTCAGGATCTGTGCCTAACACAAGCAGGGGAGGAGTGCACACTCAGAAAACAGGTCACACAGGTTTGTTGGCTTCTGTGGGACTTAAGTGTGTCTCTTTCCACAGGGCTGGCTCAGTAAAGGTAGGGCCTACTTCCCCACTAGATCTCTTTCCAACGGAGCCCCATGGAAAGAAACATCTAACAACAATTTTTAAAAATTGTGGATGCAGTGTAAGTGATCAGAGGTGGCTGCCCCAAGACCCAGGATCAGGCCTGGTAAGGGCATCAAAACTTCTCTCCCACTGGTACTGCAGAGCACAGCTCCAAACATGAGGATACCCGAAGGAGCAGTGTGGCTCAGTAAGAGCCTTTCTACCATCCATTGCTCTCATGCACCACCTACTAAATCACAGCCAAAACTACAAAACCAAAAAAATAAATTAATTAATTTTAAAAAACCCCAAAGACACACTTTGCTAATTCTCCTTTCTATGAAATCAAGGGCAAAAATTCAACAAAAAAAGACTGTACAGAGCATTAGCCCTCTAAAACTTCCAGAAATGAAGCCAACTGACTATACTCAATATCTTGGTTAAAGGCACACCAACAGTCTCAGATGAGAAAGAACCACTCCAAGAATTCTGGCAAATTAAAAATCCAGAGTGTCTCCTTAGCTCCAAATGAGCCCACTAGCTCCACAGCAATTGTTCCTAACCAACATGAAATGACTTAAATGACAGACATGGAATTCAGACCTGGATGGCAAAGAAGCTCATCAAGATCCAGGAGAAAGTGAAATGCAATCGAAAGAAGCCAAGCAACCCAGTAAAACAATTCAAGAGCTAAAAGAAAAAAACAGACATTTTTAAAGCCTCAAACTCAACTCCTTGAGTTGGGGGGGAAACAGAATATAAGAATTTCATAATACAATCAGAAATACTAACAATGTAATAGACCAAGCTGAGCAAAGAATCACAGAGCTCAAAGATCAGCTCTTCAAATCAACTCAGTCTGACAAAAATAAAACAATTTAAGTGAATAAAACCTGAGAAATACATATAAAGAGACCAAATCTATGTCTCATTGGCATCACAGAGAAGACAGGATAAGCAACTTTCAAAATATATTTGAGGATACAGTCCACAAAAATTTTCCTAATCTTGCTAGAGATGTTAACATTCAAATTCAAGAAATACTGAGAATTTTGCCTAGATACAAGTTGACCATCCCAAAGACACTTAGTTATCACATTTATCAAGATGAACATAAAAGAAAAAATCTTAAAGACAGCTAGAGAAAAAAAGTCAGGTCACACACAGAGAAACTATAAGGCTTCTGCTGATAGGTCCACTGCAAATCATGTGAGCCACGAGAGACTGGGGGCCCTATTTTCACCATCCTCAAAAAAAAATACTCCAAACAAGAATTTTATTTTCCACCAAACTAAACTTCATAAATGAAGGGAAAACAAAATCCTTCTCAGAGAAGCAAATGCTAAGCAAATTTATTTCAACAATATCAGCCCTGTAGGAAGTCTTTTAGGGAGTACTACACATGGGATCAAAAGAACACAATGTGATATCACAAATACTTAAGCACATAGCCCACAGACCCTATAAAGCAACTACACAACCATGTCTACATAACAACCAGCTAATGAAAGGAAGATATGTGAGATTTTGAACCTATTGACTTCCACCAAGATGGCCAAATGGAAACAGCTCCAGAGCACAGTTCCCAGTCAGAGATGTAGAAAGCAAGTGATCTCCACACTTCCAACCAAAGTACCAGATTCATTTCAATGTGACTAGTTGGACAGCGGTGTAGCCGAAGGAGGGCAAACTGAGGCAGGGCAGGGTGCTGCCACACCAGGAAGTACAACTGGCCTGAGGATCATACTTGAACTCCTCAGCACTCTGGTTCAGATACCGCACTTCTCCCATGGCCTTTGCAACCCACAGTCCAGGATAACAACACTGGGCTGAAAAGCACGGTGAGTTACCAACACAAATCTGAGCGACACTGCAGATGGCCCAGCACTGCTAGTTGTTGGCACAGAGCTGGGCAGAAGTTTTGACTAGCACCAACAGCACCTGTGGGACAGATCTACCCACCACCCAAGAAGAAGGAGAGCTGAAAGCAGGGAGACAGGTGATAAGGCTTGGCAGGTCCCACCCACACAAACACCAGCAAACTGAAGCCCTCTGGCTTGAGAGTTTCGCAGCCAGCCTATCAGTTTGAGATCAACGGGGGACAATAGAGCTTAGTGGGAGGAAGGGCATCAACCATGCAAAGATAGGTCTAATCCCACCCGTTTAAACAAAAGCCAGAGGAAGCCTACACAGCAGCGGGGCTGAGTCTGAGGCAGCCCAGCAGCATCTCTGAAGGCAGACAAGGGACAGACTACCTACTTAAGTGGCTCTCTGACCCCAAAATAATGAAAAAAATTGCCTCATACAGGAGAGGTCTGGCTGACACCTGGTGGTTACCATTTTGAGATGAAGCTACCAGAGGAAAGATCAGGCAGCAATCCTTGCTGCTCTACAGCCCCATGGGTGATCCTCAGGCAAGCAAGGTCTGGAGTGAACCTCCAGCAGTCCTACAGCAGAGGGGCCTGTTACAAGAAAAACTGAAAAACAAAAAGAAATAACTTCAACATCAACAGAAAGGATGTCCACTAAGAGACCCATTCCGAAATCACCAACTTCAAAAATCAAAAGGTAGATAAATCCACCAAGATCACAAGAAACAAGCACAAAAAATATGAAAACACCAGAGACCAGAATGCCACTCCTCCTCCAAGAGATCACAACTCCTCACCAGCAAGGTAACAAAACAGGATGGAGAATGAGTGATGAACTGACAGAAGCAGGCTTCAGAAGGTGGGTAACCACAAACTTCTGAGTTACAGGAACATGTTCTAACCCAATGCAAAGAAACTAAAACCCTAGACAAAATGCTAACTAGAATAATCAACTTTGAGAAAAACATTAACTACTTGATGAAGCTGAAAAACACAGCATGAGAACTTTGTGAGGCATACACAAGTTTTAATAGCCAAAATCAAGCAGAAGAAATGATATCAGATTGAAGATCCACTCAATGAAATAAAATGAGAAGTCAAAACTAGAGGAAAAAGAGGGAAAAAAGTCAAAACTAGAGGAAAAAGAGGGAAAAGAAACGAACAAAGCTTCCAAGAAACATGGGATTATTGA
>NW_016107465.1:1316906-1324972 GCF_001604975.1 Cebus imitator | reverse complement strand
AAAAAAAAAAAAAAAAAAAAAAAAAAAGTGTAACTGGCCTAAATGCCCCAATCAAAAGATGCAGACTGGCAAACCTGATAAGTCAAGACCCATCCATGTGCTATATTCAAGAGACCCAACTCATGCACAAAGACACACATGGACTCAAAGGGATGGAAGAAGATTTACCAAGCAAATGGAGAGCAAAAAAAGCAGGAGTTGCAATCCTAGTCTCTGATAAATGGACTTTAAACCAACAAAGATCAAAAGAGACAGAGAAGGGCATTACACAATGATAAAGGGATCAATGCAACAAGAAGAGCTAACAATCCTAAATATATATGCACCCGATATGGAAGCACCCAGATACATAAAGCAAGTTCTTAATAAGCTACAAAGAAACTTAGACTCCCACACACTAACAGTGGGAGACTTTAACACTCCACTGTCAATATTGGGCATATCAACGCGACAAAATCCAAAAGGATATCCAGGACTTAAACACAGATCTAGACCAAGCAGACCTAATAGACATCTACAGAACTCTCCACCCCAAATCCACAGAATATGCAGTTCACAGAATCCACAGAATATATACCCCAAATCCACAGAATATACTGTATGTATATTCTCAACACCACATCACACTTACTCCAAAATTGACTACATCATAGGAAGTAAATCACTTCTCAGCAAATGCAAAAGAATGGAAATCATAACAAACAGTCTCGCAGATCATAGTGCAATCAAATTAGGATTATAATCTCACTCAAAACTCCAAAATACATGGTAACCGAACAACTTGCTCCAGAATGATGACTGGATAAACAATGAGATGAAGGCAGAAATAAAGATGTTTTTTGAAACCAAAGGGAATGAAGACAGAACATAGCAGAATCTCTGGGACACATTTAAAGCAGTGTCTAGAGGGAAATTTGTAGCAATAAAGGCCCATACGAGAAGTGAGGAAAGATCCAAAATCGATAACTTATTGTCAAAATTGAAAGAGCTAGAGGAGCAAGATCAAAAAACTCAAAAGCTAGGAGAAGATAAGAAATAACTAAGATCAGAGCAGAACTGAAGGACACAGAGACACAAAAAAACTCTTCGAAAAAACAAAAACAAACAAAAAAAAAAAAATCAATCCAGGAGGTGGTTTTTTGAAAAGATGAACAAAATAAACAGACCATTAGCCAGACTAGTGAAAGAGGAAAGAGAGAAGAGTCCAATAGATTCCATAAGCAACAATTAAGGGGATATTACCACCAATTCCACAGAAATACAAACTACCATCAGCGATTACTACTAACAACTCTATGCACATAAACAACTCTATGCAAGAAATGGATAAATTTCTGGACACTTCAACCCTCCCAAGACTAAACCATAAAGAAGTTCAACCCCTGAATAGACCAATAACAAGGAGTGAAGTTGAGGCAGCAATTAATAGCCTTAGCAATTAATAACCAACCAAAGAAAGTACAGATCCAGATGGGTTCAGAGCCAAATTCTACAAGACAAGAGCTGGTACCATTACTTCTGAAGCTATTCCAAACAATACAAAAAGAGAATTATCCCTAACTCATTTTATAAGACAACCATCATCCTGATACCAAAATCCAGCAGAGAAACAACAAAAGAAGAAAACCTCAGGTCAATATCCATGATGAACATCGATGCAAAAATCTACCATAAAATACTGGCAAACCGAATACAACAGCACATCAAAAGCTTATCCATCAACGATCAAGGAGGCTTCATCCCAGGGATGCATGGCTGGTTGAACATATGCAAATCTATAAATGTAATCCATCACATAAACAGAACCAAAGACAAAAACCACATGATTATCTCAATAGATGCAGAGAAGGCCTTTGACAAAATTCAACAGCCCTTTATGCTAAAAACCCTCAATAAACTAGGTATTGATGGAACATATCTTAAAATAATAAAAGCTATTTACAACAAACCCACAGCCAGTATCATACCATGCAACAGGCAAAAACTGCAAGTATTCCTTTGAAAACTGGCACTAGACAAGAATGCCCTCTGTAACTACTCCTATTCAATATAGCATTGGAAGTTCTAGCTGGAGCAATCAGGCAAGAAAAAGAAATAAAGAGTATTCAATTAGGAAAACAGGAAGTCAAATTGTCTCCATTTACGGACAATGTGATTGTGTATTTCGAAGACCCCATCATCTCAGCCCCAAAATTTCCTTAAGATAAGCATTTTCAACAAAGTCTGAGGATACAAAATCTATGTACAGAAAATCACAAGCATTTCTATACAGCAATAACAGACACACAGAGAGCCAAATCAAGGACGAACTGCCATTCACAATTGCTACAAAGAGAATAAAATACCTAGAATAAAATAACAAAGGATATAAAGGACCTCTTCAAGGAGAACTACGAGCTACTGCTCAAGGTAATAAGAGGACACAAACAGATGGAAAAACATTCCATGTTCATGGTTAGGAACAATCAATATTGTGAAAATGGCCATACTACCCAAAGTAATTTATAGATTCAATGCTATCCTTATCAAGCTACTATTGACCTTCTTCACAGAACTGGAAAAAAATCACTTTAAACTTCATATGGAACCAAAAGAACCCACATAGTCAAGACAAACCTAAGCAAAAAAAAAAAAAAAAAAAAAAAAAAAAAAAAAAAAGCTGGAGGCATCATGCTACCTGACTTCAAATTATACTACAAGGCTACAGTAATCAAAGCAGCATGGCACTGATACCAAAACAGACATAAAGACCAGTGGAACAGAACAGAGGCCTAGAAAACAATGCCACACATCTACAACCACCTAAACTTTACAAACCTGACAAAAGCAAGAAATGGGGAAAGGATTCCCTGTTTAATAAATGGTGTTGGGAAAACTGGCTAGCCATGTGCAGAAAGCAGAAACTAGACCCCTTCCTGACACCTTACACTAAAATTAACTCCAGATGGATTAAAGATTTACACATAAGAACACCATAAAAACCCTAGAAGAAAACCTAGGCAACATCATTCAGGACATAGGCACAGGCAAGGATTTCCTGACTAAAACACCAAAAGCAATGGCAACAAAAGCCAAAATAGACAAATGGGATCTAATTAAACTTAAGAGTTTCAGCACAGCAAAAGAAACCATCATTAGAGTGAACCAGCAACCTAGAGAATGGGAAAAAATTTTTGCAATCTACCCTTCTGACAAAGGGCTAACCCAGAATCCACGAAGAACTAAAGCAGATTTACAAGAAAACAACAAACCCATTCAAAAGTGGGTGAAGGATATGAACAGACATTTTTCAAAAGACGACAAATATGCAGCCAACAAACATATGAAAAAATGCTCATCATTGGTCATTAGCGAAATGCAAGTCAAAACCACATTGAGATACCATCTCATGCCAGTTAGACTTGTGATCATTTAAAAATCTGGAGACAGCAGATGCTGGAGAGGATGTGGAGAAATAGGAACACATTTACACTGTTGGTGGGGGGTGTAAATTAGTTCAACCATTATGGAAGACAGTGTGGCAATTCCTCAAGGACCAAGAAATAGAAATTCCATTTGACCCAGCAATCCCATTACTGGATATATACCCAAAGGATTATAAATCGTTCTATTATAAAGATACATGCACACCTATGTTCATTGTGGCACTTTTTACGATAGCAAAGACCTGGAACCAACCGAAATGCCCATGAATGATAGACTGGATAAAGAAAATGTGGCACATATACACCATGGAATACTATGCAGCCATAAAAAATGACGAATTTGGGTCCTTGGTAGAGACATGGATAAATCTAGAAACTATCATTCTCAGCAAACTGACACAAGAACAGAGAACCAAACACCACATGTTTTCACTCATAGGCGGGTGATGAACAATGAGAACACTTTGGCACAGGGAAGGGAACAACACTCACAGGGATAAGTGGGGAAGCGAAGGGGAGGGGAGGGACAGCGACGATGTCGGGGGGGGCGGGGGGTCGCAGGGAGGATGAGGAGGGATAACACCGGGAGAAATGCCTCATGTAGGTAATGGGGGTTGCGGGGGACATGGAGATGGCAAACCACCATGGCATGTATGTACCTATACAACAATCCTGCAGGATGCAGGATGTGCACATGTACCCCAGAGCCCAAATACAATTAAAAAAGAAAAGAAAAAAACAGACTATAAACTCGTAATAAGGACAAAGAAAGACATTATATAATAAATGGTACAATCCAACAAGAAGACTAAACTATTATATATATATACCCAATATTAGAGCATCCAGATTCATAAAACAAGTTCTTCTTGACCTACAAAAAGACTTAGACGCACAATAATAGTGGGAAATTTTAAGACCCCACTGACAGCATTAGACAGATCATTGAGGCAGAAAACTAACAAACTCTGGACTTATACTCAACACTTAACCAACTGAACCTAAAAGACTTTAGCCAACCAGAGAATACACATTTTTCTCATCTGCAAATGAAACATACTCCAAGATCAATCACATGCTACCTCATAAAGCAAGTCTGAAAAGAATAATCATCATAGCAAGCACACTCTTGGACCACAGTGCAATAAAAAGAGAATCAATACCAGGAAGATCTCTTAAAACGGCACAAAAACATAGAAACTAATTAAATGACTTATTCTTGAGTAACTCTTGGGTGAACATCAAAAATAAGGCAGAAGACTAAATATTCTTTGAAATTAATGAAAACAGTGACACCACTTATCAAAATCTCTGGGATACAGCTAAAGCAGTGTTAATAGGAAAGTTTAACTACATCTTCTTGCTTATATGTGGGAGTTGAATGATGACAACACATGAACACATGGGGGTTGGGAAAACAACTAGGGCCTTCTAGTGGGGGTGGAAGGAGGTAGAGTACACGAAGAATAGCTAATGGATGCTGGGTGCTGGGCTTAATACCTAGGTGAAGGTTGATCTGTGAAGCAAACCATCATGCCACACATTTACCTATTTAACACACCTGTACATCCTGCACATGTACCCCAGAACTTAGAAGTTTAAGAAAGCGAAAAAGGAAAGTTTATAGCACTAAGTGTCTTCATCAAAAAGTTAGACTTCAACAATCTGAATTTATACCTAAAGGAACTAGAGAAAACCAATCCCAAGGAAATAGTTACAATTATAGAAAATCTGAACAAAATTGAGATTAAAAATTTCATACAAAAGATCAACAAAACCAAGAGTTGGTTATTCAAAAGAACAAGTAAAATTGATAGATCTCTGGATAGATTAACAAAAAAAAAAAAAAAAAAAAAAAAAAACAAAAAAAAAAAAAAAAAAAAAAAAAAAAAAAAGAAGGTCCACAATTAGAAATGACCAAGCTGACACTACAATTATTCACACAGAAATACAAAATATCATCAGGCTACTATCAACAATTCTATGCACACAAATCAAGAGGAAAGGAGTAGACAAGATGACCAATTAGAAGCAGCTGCAGTTCATGGCTCTCATTAAAAGGAATGAAAATGACAAGTGAATTCTGCACCTTCAACTGAGGTATCCAGTTTCTTGCATTGGGAAAGACTAGGTGGATGGCTCAACCCAGAGAACAAAGAAAAGCAGCACAGAGCCAAGGGAGCCCCACCCCCAGCCAAGGGAGGTGGTGAGCAATGTGTGACCCTGACAAGGAAACCATGCTTTTTCCATGGATCTTTGCAACCTATGGATCAGGAGGATCCCCTTGTGAGCCCATGCCACCAGGGCCTTGGGTCTGAAGCACAGATTTGTGCAGAGTCTCAGCAAAGTGGAAACTCAGGACAGGTTCCCAAGAGTTTTACATATCCAAGCCCTGGGAATTCCGGCCAAGTGGGAGATCCATTCAAGCATTCTAGGGGAATGCTCAGATAGATCTGACCTCAGACACAGAATCCAGGGAGCGAAGTAGCATCATTCTGTGGGCCCAACTCCTACAGCACTTCACAAGACCCACTGGCTTGGAATTCCAGCCAGCCAGTGGCAGCAGGCTGGAGACTGCCTGAGATAAACCGAGTTCCCAGGGGAAAAGCTGGCCATTCTAGCCTGTTGGCTCCAAGGAGTCCAGGTGGTCCAGACCAGGTAGAGTTTCTCACAACACAGCATAGCTGCTATGATAGTTTGTAGCCAAACTGATTATTTAAGTGGAACTCCAATCCATCCCTCCTCACTGGGAAGGGCCTCCCTGCAGGAATTTCAGCAATTCCAGGCAGGGTTATATGGACAGATCTCTGATCTCTCCCTGGGATGGAGCCCTGGAGGGAGGGGCAGCCACCCTTTTCTATGTTTCAGCCAACTTAGTCTTTTCAGCCTGCTGGCTCAGGAGAGGCCAGGCAGTGTGGATGAGGGTGGGGAGTGGGTAGTTCCTCAAGCACAGTGTACCTGCTCTATCAAGGGGCAGCCAGACTGCTTCTTTAAGCGGGTCCCTGATCCTGATCCCATTCCTCCTGACTGGGTGAGACCTCCCAACAGGGGTGTCCAGACACCTTCTACAGGAGCATTTGTGTTGGCATCGGGTCAGTGCCTTCCTAGGACAGAGCTCCACGAGTAAGGACCAGGCTAACATCTTTGCTGTTTCTCAGCCTTCACTGTTAATACCACCAGATGCAGGGGAGACCAGGGTGAAGAGGGTATGGAGCAGAACCCCAGAAAACCATAGCAGCCCTGCAGAAGAGTGGCCTAACTGTTAAAAGTAAAACGAACAGAAAGCAACAACATCAACAAAAGAAACCCCACAAAAACCACATTCAAAGGTCAGCAACCTCAAAGATCAATTATAGATAAGCCCATAAAGATGAAGAAAGGAGGAATGCAAAATTGCTGAAAACTCAAAAAGCCAGAGTGCCTCTTCTCCTCCAAATGCCCACAACACCTCCAGCAAGGACACAGAACTAGGCTGAGGCTCAGATGGCTGAAGCGACTGAAGTAGGCTTCAGAAGGTGGGTAATAAACTTCACTGAGCTACAGGAGCATGTTCTAACACCCAAGGCAAAGAAGCTAAGAATCATAAAACAATACAGGAGCTGATAATCAGAATAGCCAGTTTAGAAAGGAACATAACTGATCTGATGGAGCTAAAAAAACACAAGAACTTCACAATGCAATCACAAGTATCAATAGGAGAATACACCAACTGGAAGAAAGAATCTCAGGGCTTAAAAACTATCTTTGTGAAATAAGACAGACAGAAAAGAATAGAAAAAGAATGAAAATTTTAAAAACTTCAGAGAAATATAGGATTATGTAAATAGACTAAACCTACAACTGATTGGGGTAACTGAAAAAGATGGGGAGAATGGAACCAAGTTGAAAAACATACTTCAGAGTATCATCCAAGACAACTTCCCCAACCTAGCAAGACAAGCCAACATTCAAACTCAGTAAATCTAGAGAACCCCAGTAAGATACTCAATGAGAAAAATCAACCCCAAGACATACAGTCAGATTCTCCAAGGTCTAAATGAAAGAAAAAAAAATGTTAAGGGCAGTCAGAGAGAAACACCAGGTCACCTACAAAGGGAAACCCATCAGATTAACAGCAGATCTCTCAGCAGAAACTTTATAAGCCAGAAGAAATTGGTGGCCAATATTTCACATTCTTAAAAATTTTCAACCCAGAATTTCATATCAGGCCAAACTAAGCTTCATAAGCAAAGGAGAAATGAGATTGTTTAAAGACAAGCCAGTGCTAAAAGAATTTATCAACATCAGGCCTGTCTTGCAAGAGCTCCTGAAGGAAACACTCAGCATGGAAAGGAAAAACCATTACCAGCCACTAAAAAAAACACACTGACAGACCAGTGATACTTTGAAGTAACCACATGAACAAGTCTGCATAATAAACAACTAGCATCATGATGACAGAATCAAATTCACACATTACAATATTAATCTTAAACGTAATGAGCTAATTTTCCAATTAAAAGACACAGAAGGGCAAGCTGGATAAAGAACCAAGATCTATCAGTACTCTCTCTTCCAAAGACCCATCTCATGTGCAAAAACACACATAGGTTCAAAATAAAGGAATGGAGGAATTTTTAACAAGCAAATAGAAAACCAAAA
>NW_016107465.1:1294969-1316571 GCF_001604975.1 Cebus imitator | reverse complement strand
TGATGGCTATCTACAGAACTCTATACCCCAAAAAAATATACATTCTTCTCTTCTTCACATGGCACATAATCAGAAGTAAAACACTCCTCAGCAAAAAAAAAAAAAAAAAAAAACCTGAAATTATAACAGCCTCTCAGCCCACAGCACAATAAAATTAGAGTTGAAGATTAATAAACTCACTCAAAACCACCCAACTGCATGAAAATTGAACAACATGGTCCTCAATGACTCCTAGGTAAATAATGAAATTAAGGCAGAATCAAGAAGTTCTTTGCAACTAATGAGAACCAGAACCCCGGGACACAGTTAAAGCAGTGTTAAGAGGGAAATTTAATGCCTACATCAAAAAACTAGGAATATCTCAAATCAACACCTAACATCACAACTAAAAGAACTAGAGAACCAAGAGCAAACAAACCCTAAAGGTAGAAGGCAAGAAATAATCAAGGTAAGAGTGGAATTGAAGAAGACACACACAGAAAAGATTAAAAATAAGAATTAAAAAATCAATGAATCTAGGAGCCATTTTTTAATAAAGCAGACCACTAGATAGACTAACCAAGAAAAGAGAATAAAATAGACACAAACAGAAGTGATAAGATATTACCAGCAACCCCAAAGAAATACAAACAACCATCAGAGAATACTATAAATAGCTCTATGCAAATAAACTAGAAAATTTAGAAGAAATAAATATAGTCCTGGAGACATACATCCCACCAAGACTGAACCAGGAATAAATTGAATCCCTGAATAGACCAATGACGAGTTCTGAAATTGAGGCAGTAATAAAGAGCCTACCAACCAAAAAAGCCCAATACCACACAGATTTACAGCTGAATTCTACTAGAGGTACAAAGAGCTGGTACCATTTCTATTAAAACTATTCCAAACCATGGAAAAGGAGGGACTCCTCTCTAACTCATTCTATGCGGCCAGCATCATCCTGATACCAAAACCTGGCAGAGATACAACATGAAACAAAAACTTTAGGTCTATATCCCTGATGAACAGTAATGTAAAAATCCTCAATAAAAAACTGGCAAATCAAAATCAAATCCAGCAGCACATTAAAAAGCTTATCTACCACAATCAAGGTTGCTTCATCCCCAGGATGCAAGGTTGGTTCAACATATGCAAATCAATAAATGTAATTCATCATAAACAGAACAAAAGTCAAAATCCACATGATTATCCCAATAGCTGCAGAAAGGCCTTTGATAAAATTCAATATCCCTCATGTTAAAATTCTCAATTAACTAGGTGTTAAAGGAACATACCTTGAAATAGTAAAAGCCATATAAGACAAACCTACAGCCAATATCATACCGAATAAGCAAAGCTGGATGCATACCCTCTGAAAATTGGCACAAGACAAGTATGCCCTCTCATCACTCCATTTAACATAGTATTGGAAGTTCTAGCCAGGATAAATCATATGCAAATATGAAGAGAGGAAGTCAATTATCTTTGTTTCCAGATAACATAATCCTATCTCTACAAAATCCCATCTTCTCAGCCCAAAAACTTCTTAAGCTGATAAGAAACTTCAGCAAAGTCTCAGGATACAAAAACCAATGGCAAAAATTGTTAGCATTTCTATACAACAGTTAAGCCAAGTCATGAATAACTCCGATTCACAATTTCTACAAAGAAAACAAAATACCTAGAAATGCAGCTAACAAGGGAAGTGAAGAACCTCTTCAAGGAAAACTACAAACCAATGCTTAAAAAAAAAAAAAAAAAAATCGAAGATGACACAAACGGAAAAAAGTTCCATGCTCATGGAGAGAAAGAATCAATATCATGAAAATGGTCATACTGCCCAAAGTTATTTATAGATTCAATGCTATTCCCATTAAACATCCCTTGACATTCTTCACACAATTGGAAAAAACTATCTTAAAATTCATATGGAACCAAAAGAGAGCCTGAATAGTCGAGATAACAAAAAGAACAAAGCTGGAGGCATCACGACACCCAACTTCAAACTATGCTACAAGCCTACAATAACCAGAATAGCATGGTATTGGTAGAAAAACAGACACATAGACCAATGGATCAGAATAGAGAACTCAGAAATGAGGCTGCACACCTACAACCATCTGATCTTCAACAAATCTGACAAAAAAAAGCAATTGGGAAAGGATTCCCTATTTAATAAATGGTGCTGGGAGAACTGGCTAGCCACATACACAACATTGAAGCTAGAGCCCTTCTTTACAGCATGTACAAAAATTAACTCAAGATCTCAAGATGGATTAAGATTTAAATGTAAAACGCAAAACTATAAAAAGCCTAGAAGAAAATTTAGAAAATATCATTCAGAGCATGGCATGGGCAAAGGTTTCATGATGAAAATGCCAAAAGCAATTGCAACGAAAATCAAAAATTGACAAATGGAGTCTAAAGAGTTGCTGCACATCAAAAATCTCTTGGAGTTATCAGACAACCTATTGAATGGGAGAAAATTTTGCCAATCTATCCATCTTACAAAGGTCTAATATCTGGAGTCTACAAGGAACTTAAATTTACAAGAAAAAAAAACAGTAAAAAGTGGCGCATAACATGAACAGACACTTCTTAAAAGATGACAATCATGCAGCCATTAAGCCTATGAAAAGAAGCTCAACATCACTGATCATTAGAGAAATGCAAACCAAAACCACAATGAGATACCATCTCACACCAGTCAGAATGGCAATTATTAAAAAGAAAGAACAGATGCTAGAAAGGCTGTGGGGAAAAAGGAACACTTTTACACTGTTCAAGGGAGTGCAAATAAGTTCAACCATTGTAGAAGACAGGGTGGCGATTCCTTAAAGATCTAGAAACAAATACCATTTGACCTAGCAATCCCATTACAGGGTATATACCCAAAGGAATGTAAATCATTCTGTTGCAAAGATATATGCATGCATATGTTCACTGCAGCACTACTCACAATAGCAAAGACATAAAATCAACCCAAATGCCCATTAATGATAGAATGGATAAAGAAAATATGGTACATATACACCATGGAATACTATGCAGCCATAACAGGAATGAGATCTTATGCTTTGCAGGTATATGGATGGAGCTAGAAGCTATTATCCACAGCAAAGTATCAGGAACAGAACACCAAGCACATGTGTCTTCCCTTTTAAGTAGGAGCTGAACAATGAGAACACATGGACACATGAAGGGGAACAACACACTCTATGGCCTGTCATGGGCAGTCGGGAGGGAGGGAGAGCATCAGGAAAAATAGCTAATGGATGCTAGCCTTAATACCTAGGTGATTAGTTGATATGTGCAGCAAACCAACATGACACCCATTTATCTATGTAACACACTTCCTCATCCTGCACAGGTACCCCAGAACTTAAAAGTTGAAGGGAAAATATGAAAATCTAGAGGAAATGGATCAATTTCTGCAAGCACACAATATCCCATGATTTAATCAGGAAGAGACTGAAACCCTGAATAGGCATCAACTTAAAATTTAATCAGTAATAAAGAACCTACCAACCCAAAAAAGCCCTGGACCAGATGAATTCTCAGCTGAAGTCTACCAAGCATACAAATAACTGATACCAGCAGGGCACAGCGGCTCATGCCTGTAATCCTAGCACTTTGGGAAGCCAAGGCGGATGGATTGCTTGACGTCAGATGTTCAAGAGCAGCCTGGCCAAAATGGTGAAATACCATCTCTACTAAGAATACCCAAAAAAATTATCTGGATGAGGTGCCAGGTGCCTGTATTCCCAGCTACTCAGGAGGCTGAGGCAGGAGAATCACTTGAACCCAGGAAGTGGAGGCAGCAGTGAGCCGAGACCACACCACTGCATGCCAGCCTGAGTGATAGAGTGAGACTCCATCTCAAAATAACTGGTACCAATACTACAGAAACTATTCCCAAGGAGGGAAAAAAAAAAAAAAATCAAGGAAGAGGGATTCCTCCCTAAGTCATCTTATAAAGCCAGCATCATCAGCCTGATGCCAAGATCCGGCAGGCAGACACACACACACACACACACACACACACACACACACACACACACACACAACTTCAGGCTAATATTCCTGATGAACACAGATGTAAAAATCCTCAACAAAACATTAGCAAACTGAATCCAGAAGCAAATTAAAGAGTTAATACACCATGATTAAGTAGGCTTTATTCCAGGAATGCAAGCCTGGTTCAGTATGTGTAGATTAATGAATGTGATTCACTACAAACAGAATTGAAAGCAAAAACCCTACGATCATCCAACAGACAAAAAGCTTTTGATAAAATCCAACATCCCTTCATAATAAAAACTCTCAGCCAACTAGGCATTGAAGGAACATACCTCAAGGTAATAAAAGCCATCTATGAAGAGCCACAGCCAACATTATACTGAATGGGTAAAATCTCAAACCACTTTCCTTGAGAACTGGAACAAAACAAACATGCCCACTCTCACCACTCCTATTCAATATAGTATTGGAAAAGTATACTTGGTGTATACTATTCCATTACTGGGCATATAATATTCCATTACTGGGTGTATACTATTTCATTACTGGGTGTATACATAGCCAGAACAATCAGACAAGAGAAAGAAAAGGCATCTATATAGGAAGAGAGGAAGTCAATCTCTCTTCACTTATAATATACTCCTACACCTAGAAAATTCTAAGGAGTCTGCCAAAAGGCTCCTACAATTGATAAATGGCTGTAGTAAAGTTTCAGGATACAAAAATCAATAGCATTCCCATACATCAACAACATCCAGGTTGACAGTGGAATCAAGAACACAAGTCCCACTTACAATAGCCACAAAGAAAATGAAATATCCAATGATACAGCTAACTAGCATGGTGAAATATCCCTACAGTAACTGTAAAACACTGCTGAAAGAAATCAGAGATGAGACAAATAGAAAAACATTCTGTGATCATAGATTGGAAGAATCAATGTCATAAAAAATGTCTATACTACCCAAAGCAATCTATAGATTTAGTGCCATTTCTGTGAAACTGCCAACATCATCCCTTCACAGAAGTGGGGGAAAAAAAACTATTCTAAAATTCATATAGAATTTTTCAAAAAATCACAAATAGCCAAGGAATCCCAAGCAAAAAGCCAGAGGTATCACACTACTTGACTTCAAACTACCCTATAAAACTACAGTAACCGAAACAGCATGATACTGATACAAAAACAGACACATAGATTAATAGAATGGGAAACTCAAATAAAGCCAAACACCTAAAACCATCTGATCTTAAACAATGCTGACAAAAACAAGCCAGGGGAAAGTGCTCTCCATTTAATTCACGGTGCTGGGATAACTGACTTGCCATATGCAGGAGATTGAAGCTGGACCTCTAACTTTTACCACATGCAAAAAATTAGCTCAAAATGGACCAAAGATTTTAATGTAAGACCTCAAACTGCAAAAATCCTAGAAGACAAGATAGGAAATACTCTTTTTGACACCAGCCTTGGAAAAAATTTTTGACTAAATCCCCAAAAGCAATTACAACAAAAACAAAAATAGGTAAGTGAGACCTAGTTAAACTAAAGAGCATCTGCACAGCAAAGGAAACTATCAACAGAGTAAAGAGACAACCTACAGAATGGGAGAAAATATTCACAAACTACGTATCTGTCAAAGGCCTAATATCTAGAATACATAGGAAACGTAAATCAAGAAAAAAATAACCTCATTTAAAAATGGGCAAAGTACACGAACAGACACTTATCAAAAGATGACATAGAAGTGACTAGCAAACATTTAAAAAGTGTCCAGCATCACTAATCATCCAGGAAATACAAATTAAAACCACAGTGAGATACCATCTCATACCAGTCAGAATAGCTATTATCAAAAAGTCGTACCACAACAGATTCTAATGAGGCTTCAGAGAAAAGGAAATTCTTATACACTGTTGGTAGGAATGTAAACTATTCCAGCTACTGTGGAAAGCAGTCTGGAGATTTCTCAAAGAACTTCAAACAGAGCTATCATTCAATACAGGAATTCCATTACTGGGTGTATACCCAAAGGAAAATAAATCATTCTGCCAAGACACATGCAGTCCTATGTTCATCACTATGCTATTCACAATAGAATAAAAGACATAGAATTGACCCAGGTGCCAATCAATGGTAGTAGATTGAATGAAGAAAATGTGGCAGCTATACACTGTAAAATACAGCCATAAGAAAAAGTACAGGCCAGGCGCGGTGGCTCAAGCCTGTAATCCCAGCACTTTGGGAGGCCGAGGCGGGTGGATCACGAGGTCAAGAGATCGAGACCATCCTGATCAACATGGTGAAACCCCGTCTCTACTAAAAATACAAAAAATTAGCTGGGCATGGTGGCGCGTGCCTGTAATCCCAGCTACTCAGGAGGCTGAGGCAGGAGAATTGCCTGAACCCAGGAGGCAGAGGTTGCGGTGAGCCGAGATCGCGCCATTGCACTCCAGCCTGGGTAACAAGAGCAAAACTCCATCTCAAAAAAAAGAAAAAGTACAAAATCATGTCCTTTGTAGCAACACGGATACAGTTGGGGCAATATGAGAGATGTTACCGTAAATAATATTTCTATGTCAATGTAAGTATCTTGATAGATAAAGTATGTAGTTATGACTTTTAAAGTATGACAGATAAAGTATGTCATATAGGAGATGGTCTTGTTTCTAGATGATACATGTCAGCATATTTAAGCATGTCCTATCATATCTGCAACATTTTTGAAATAATTCAGAAAAAAATGGTAAACACACATAAATATACATATAAATAATGATAGAGAGAAATGGAACAAACATGATAAATGTTATCTATTGGTGAATATAGTTTATATGAACCTTTGCTGTATTTTTCTAAATTTTTCAAAATAAAAAGGATAGAAGAGAGGAAATCAGTTGTAAGAAATAATGACTCTTAGGCGGGCATGGTGGTTCACGCCTGTAATCTCAGCCCTTTGGGAGGCTGAGATGGCAGATCATGAGATCAAGAGATTGAGACCATCCTAGCCAACATGGTGAAACCCTGTCTCTACTAAAAATAAAAAAATTAGCTAGGCGTCGTGGCACACACCTATAGTCCCAGCTACTTGGGAGGCTGAGACAGGAGAATTACTTGAACCCAGGAGGCAGAGGTTGCAGTGAGCCGAGATCGTGTCACTGATCTCTGGCCTGATGACAGACCAAGAGTCTGTCTCAAAATAAATAAGTAATGACTTTTGAAGCTACAATGCAATGGTTGGCATTAGCGTAAGTTCTTCTGACTTTCAGTGCGGGAGAGTATACCACTCATCTAGTGTACCACTAAGTCATAAACTTCTTAAACATCCACATGGTACAGTTCTTTTAATCCTCCATGGTGCATTCGACATCTTGGGCTTCCATCAAAAATGGGCAGAATTAGGTAAAACAGCAAATTTTCAGACTTGTTAATGTTTTCAGTGTAAACTCTGAACCTATCAATTTTCAAGCTATCCAGTAAATTTCCAGGCCTGAATATTTCACATACAAGTAAGTTAAGTCTTCACTTTGCAACTCAACTCCTATAACAATAAGCCTTTTTCATGCCAACTGCTGAGGTTTCCAGACAGGAATGAGTGTCCACACAGATCAAGAATGGAGAAATAAAAGATTTTTCTTGATGTTAAAGTAACAAATATCTAAAGATACACATTGAACAGCAACATGTAAATTTCTTCTGTAGAAAATCCCTATCTTATCTCTTTGGTCTCAGTGTGAAGCCTTGTACTAAACACTGTCAGATTCACAGTAAAAATCTCATTTCACTATTATTTGATAACAAATTCTGTAATGTTCACATGAAAGCAGCTCCATTATGTAAATGTGGAACACAGGTAAAGACATAATATTTGCCATAACACTTTTGTGTCACCATGAGCCTATTTCTCCCACATTTAAAAAATATACTCACTTGCCTCTGCCTAAATTTAGCATGTAAATTTTCTAGAGCAGGTTTGGTGTTTTCCTTGGGGAAAATTCTTAATAGTTGGTATCTCTTCTTCAAGCCCATTTGACCACTGTTTTTCTACTATTTACCCATGCTAACTTCAGTTGCCATGATGACCTGCTCTGCTGATCACTGTTATCCATTCATCATATTAAGGTACAGTGTTTTCTGTTTTTCTGAACCCTTGTTCTACTTTTCCTCCTAATCTCTGTCATCTTTTCTTTCTATAGCTCCCTCTAAGCTCTTCTCTATTTTTTTTCATTCTGCCCAGACTACTTTGGTCCTTCCTTTTCCCATTCTTTTGCTCAGTGGATCCATTCCCTCTTCACATCATTGAGATCAGGTGGACTTGACTTAATCTCAAATGCATGTGAACCTGTATATATTCATATATACATTATCACTCTCTATCTCCCTATTTTGGCCTAAATTATGTCCCTGTCCCCTAACTTATCAGGGTTAGAACTTTAACATATATCTCTGAATGTGACTGTACTGTCACTTACCAGTAACATGTTTTGAGAAATGTGTCATTAGGGCAATTTCATCATTGTGCAATCACCACCAAGTGTACTTACAAAAACTTAGATGGTATACCCTACTACACACCCAGGCTATATGGTATATAACACATTGTTCCTAGACTACAAATCTGAACAGCATGTACTTTGCTGAATACTGCAAGCAACTGTAACACAATAGTGAGTATTTGTGTATCCAAACATAGAAAAGGTAGAGTAAAAATACAGTGTAACATTTTTTTTAAATAGTACACCTGCATAGGGCACTTATGAACGGAGCTTGCAGGACTGGAAGTTGCTCTGGGTGTGTGAGTGAGTAGTGAGTGAATGTGAGGGTCTAGGACATTACTCTATACTACTGTAGACTTTATAAACACTGTACACTTAGGCTACATAATTTAAAATTCTTTCAGTAATTAACTAGTTTGCTGTAAATTTTTTTTTTTTTTAAGACAGAATCTCCCTCTGTTGCCAGGCTGGAGTGCAGTGGCGCCATCTTAGCTCACTGCAACCTCTGCCTCCTGGGTTCAAGCAATTCTTCTGCCTCAGCCTCCTGAGTAGCTGGGACTACAGGTGCACACCATCACACCCAGCTAATTTTTGTGTTTTTAGTAGAGACGGGGTTTCACCACATTGGCCAGGATGGGCTTGATCTCTTGACCTCATGATCTGCTCGCCTCGGCCTCCCAAAGTGCTGGGATTACAGGAGTGAGCCACCATGCCTGGCCACTTTACAAATTTTTAGATTTTGACTTTGACTCTTTTGTCATAACGTTTAGCTTAAAACACATTTTATAGCTGTACAAAAGTATTCTTTCCTTACGTCCTTGTTCTCCAAGACTTTTTAAATTTCTTTTACATTTTAAAATCTTTTGTTAAAAATCAAGACAAAAACACACACATTAGCCCAAGCCTCCATTGAGTCAGGGTCATTGATATCAATGTCTTTCACCTCCACATCTTGTTCCACTGGAAGGTCTTTAGGGGCGATAGCACTCATGGAGTTGTCATCCCCTGTGATAACAATTCCTTCTTCTGGCATACCCTCTAAAGGACCTACCTGAGGCTGTTTTACAGATAACTTGTTTTTTATAAACAGAAGGCATACACTGTAAAATGACAATGAAAATATAGTTAATTCATAAACTAGTAACACAGTTGTTTATGATTATCATCAAGTCTTATATACGCTACATAACTATATGTGCTACACTTGTATGACTGATGGCACAGTAGGATTGTTTAAATGAGCACCACCACTAACATGTGAGTAATGTATTGTGTTACATTATGAGAACTGATGTCCATGACATCTCTGGGTGATAGGAATTTTTAGCTCCATTATTATCTTACAGCACCACCATTGTATATGTAGTTGGTCACTGACCAAAAAGTCATTATGCAGCACATGACTATTTGGAGATAGGCTCTTTAGAGAAGCCATTAATTTAAAATGAGGTCATTCGAGTGGGATGTAATTCAATAATTGGTGTCCTTATAAGGGAGGAGTATTAGGACACAGACACACAGAGGGGAGACCATGTGAAGACACTGGAAAATGATGGCCATCTATATAAGCCAAGGAGAGAAGCTGCAGAAGAAACCAACCCTACAAACTACTTTGTCCTTGGACTTTCAATCTCTATAACTATGAGAAAATCAATTTTTCTTAAGTCACCCAGTCTATTTTATTATGACATCCCTAGCAAATTAATGCACCCCTCAGTTCGTACCCATAATACTCTTATTATGCTGTCAATGTATGGCTAAATTTGCTCTTACTACTCTGTTCCTGGATTGTTCAATTCTAGCCTCATTTGTTGATATGGTCCTAGAGTTCTGTGCTGAGACCATGAATCATTATCATGTTACTTCATACGTTCTACTCTATTTTATCCAGAATGTTTCCCCTGCAGAATTCCTCATCCTTCAGGCCCCCTATCCAGGAAACCCTGAACAGTTCCTCAGAGTTCTTTTTAACTCTACTCTGAAATCCCATAGCACATTCTATTTAGCTTTTAGAGTGCTAACCATATATATGTGCTTCTACCCACTACTGGGTTGTGAGCATTTTAGGGACAGGGCCTAATGTCCTGTTCAAATTTTGATCCTGAGAGGGAGGCAGAGAAAGATGTGGAATAGAAGACTACATCTTTCATAGCCCCTGTAGGAACAACAAATTGTAACAATTCTCTTTACACAAAAATGTACAATCACAAGAGCCAAAAATCAGGTGAGACGAACACCCCACTGACAACATTAGACAGATCATGAAGACAGAAAATTAACAAAGACATTTAAGATCTGAACTCAGCACTGGATCAAATGAACCTAACACATCTATGGAACTTGCCACTCAAAACAACAGAATATACATTCTTCTCATTGCCATATGGCACATACTCTAAAATCAAACACATAATTGGAAGTAAAACACCCTTCAACAAATGCAAAAAAACCAATACTGTGTTTCTGTTGAACCACAGTGTAATTCAATTAGAAATCAAGATAAAAAATTTACACAAAACCATGCAATTACATAGAAACTGAATAGCTTGTTCCTATTGAATGGACAAATAATGAAATTAAGGCAGAAATAAGTTACTTGAAACCAGTAAGAACAAAGACACAATTTACCAGAATCTCTGGGACACAGCAAAAGCAGTATTGAGAGAAATACATAGCACTAAATGTCCACCATAAAAAAGTTACAAAGATTTCAACTTAACAATCTAATATCACAACTGAAAGAACTAGAGAACCAAGATGAACAAATTTAGAAGACAAGAAATAACCAAAATCAGAAATAAACGGTAGGATATTGAGACATGAAAAGCTATTCAGAAGATCAACACACAGAGACACACACACACAGACACACACACACAGACACACACACACAGACACACACACACAGACACACACACGAGAAGAATCAAATAAACACAATCAGAAATAACAAGATGGGTATTACCACTGACCCCACAGAAATACAAACCACCATCAGAGAATATTATGAACACCTCTACGCACATAAACTAGAAAATCTAGAAGAAATGGGTAAATTCCTAGATACATGTATCCTGCCAAGACTGAGCCAGGAAGAAATTGAATCTCTGAACAGATCAGTAACAAGCTCTGAAATTGAGTCAGTAATAAATAGCCTACCAACCAGAAAAAGCCCAGGACCAGATATATTCACAGCTGAATTCTACCAGATGTACGAAGAGGAGCTGATACCATTCATGCTACAACTGGGGGGTCGGGGGAGGAGGGACTCCTCCCCAACTCTTTCTATAAGGCTAGCATCATCCTGATACCAAAACCTGGCAGAGATTTAAAAAAAAAAAGAAAAAAAAAGAAAAAAAAGAAAAGAAAACTTCAGGCCAATACCCTTGATGAATATCAATGCCATTATCCTCAACAAAAATCCAGCAGTACATCAAAAACCAAATAAAGCAGTATGTCGAAAAGCTAATCCACCACAATCAAGCAGGCTTTATCCCTGGGATGCAGGATTGTTTCAATGCACACAAATCAATATACGTTATTTATAACAAACAAAACTAAAGACAAAACCTACATGATTATCTCAATAGACATAAAAAAGGTTTTTGATAAAATTCAACAGCCTTCATGTTAAAATCTCTCAATAAACTGTGTATCGAAGGAACATATATCAAAATATTAAGAGTCATCTATGACAAACCCACAGCCATCATACTGAATGGGCAAAAGTTGGAAACATTCCCTGTGAAAACCAGCACAAGACAAGGATGTCCTTTCTCATCACTCTATTCAACATGGTTTGGAAGTCCTGGCCAAGGCAATCAGGCAAGAGAAAGAAAAAAAGGGCATCCAAATAGAAAGAAACGAAGTAAAACTATTCCTGTTTGCAGACAACACGATTCTGTATCTAGAAATCCTCATAGTCTCAGCCCAAAATCTTAAGCTGATAAGCAACTTCAACAAAGTATCAGGATATAAAAATCAATGAACAAAAATCACCAATATTCCTATGCACAAACAATCAAGCTAAGAGCCAAATCAGGAACGTAATCCCGTTCACAACTGCCACAGAAAAATACCTAGGAACATAGCTAACAAGGGAGCTGAAAGACTTCTGTAAGAAGAATACAAACCACTGCTCAAAGAAATCAGAAATAACACAAACAAATGGGAAAACATTCCATGTTCAAGGATAGGAAGAATCAATACTGTAAGAATGGCCATAGTGCCCAAAGCAATTTGTAGATTCAATGCTATTCCAATTAAACTACCATTGAGATTATTCACAGAACTAGAAAAATTATAATTCATATGGAACTAAAGAAAAGAGCCCAAATGGCCAAGGCAGTCCTGAGCAAAAAGAACAAAGCTGGGGGCATCACACTACTCAACTTCAAACTGTATTACAGAGCTATAGTAACCAAAATAGCATGGTACTAATACAGAAAAGACACATAGACAAATGGCTTAGAATAGAGATCCCAGAAATAGGGCCACACATATACAATTATATGATCTTTAACAAATCTAACAAAAAAAAAAACAAGCAATGGGTAAGGCGTTTTCTATTCAATAAATGGTGATGAAATAACTGGCTAGCCACATACAGAACATTAAAATTGGACCCCTTCCTTACCTTGTATACAAAAATTAACTCATGATGTATTAAAGATTTAAATGTAAAACCCAAAACTATAAAAAGCCTGGAAGACAACCTAGGTAATACTATTAAGGGCACAGGCACAGGCAAAAAATTCATGACAAAAATGCCAAAAGCAATTGCAACAAAAGCAAAAATTGACAAATGGGAGCTAATAAAACTAAAGAGCTTCTGCACAACCAAGGAAACTATCAACAGCATGAGCAGACAACCTATAGAATGGGAAGAAATTTTGGCAAACTACACATCCAATCAAGGTCTAATGTCCAGCATCTATGAGAAACTTAAATTTACAAGATAAAAAAAAGCAACCTCATTAAAAAGTGGGCAAAGGACATGAACAGACCCTTTACAAATAAGATATATATGTTACCAACAGCATGTGAAAAATAGCTCCATATCACTGATTATTAGAGAAATCCAAATCAAAGCCACAATAAGATACCATCTCATACCAGTCAGAATGGCTATTACTAAAAAGTCAAAAAATAGCAGATGCTGGCAAAGTTGCAGAGGAAAAGAAAAGTTTATACATTGTTGATGGGACTGTAAATTTGTTCAACCACTGTGGAAGACAGTGTGACAATTCCTCAAAGACCTAACAAAAATGCCATTCAACCCAGCAATCCCATTATTAGGGATACACCCAAAAAATCTAAATCACGCTGTTAAGATAAATTTATGTGTATGTTCATTGCAGTACTATTCACAATAGTGAAGACATGGAATTAACCTAAATGATAGGCTGGATAAAGAAAATGTGGTACATATACACCATGGAACACTACACAGCCATAAAAAAGAATGATGTCATGTTCTTTGCAGGACCATGGATGGAGCCAGAAGCCATTATCCTTAGCAAACCAGCACAGAAATAGAACACCAAATACCTCATGTTCTCACTTATAAGTAGGAGCTAAATGATGAGAACACATGGACATATCGAGAAGAACACCACACACTGGGGCAAGGTGCAGGGTAAGAGGAGGGAGAGCATCAGAAAAAAGAACAAATGGGTACTAGGCTTAATACCTGGGTAATAACCTGTACAACAAACTCCTACGACACAAGTTTACTGATATAACAAACCTGCACATATATCCTTGAACTTAAGTATTTTTTTAAAAAGGAAAAAGTGAGGCTTAAAACAAGGAAAGTAACTTAGACCTATGTAGTCTTATAGAAGCCTCTCCACTCACAAACTATAGTCTAAAAACACGTCCGGTGGTATATACCTATAGGCAAAAATTTCTTCTTCTACTCAGAATAGCTATTAGAGATGAGTTGTGAACAACCTGGAGTATGGCCTCCAGCCACTTGGGGCTCTTCTTACTGTGGAACAGCCAGGTCTCTGAACACACGACCCAAAGAGATGTCCTTACATTGACAACCTCTCAGATAGTTTTATATTTAAGAGAGAGCTGTAGAGCTAACAAGATTTTCAAGAAAAATACACATCATGAAAGAGGATGACAAAGAAAAATAAACAGAAAAATTGATTCCAGATTAACATATATCCAGGAAAAAAGAATTTTTGGAAGTTCCCCATTGACATCCTGAGAGATTTAAGAAGTTACTAATTTCATAAAATACTATAGTACTATGAAAAAACCCCATATAGAACATGAAGAGTTCTTCAATATTAAAATGACGGTTGTACTAGAGCGCTTTCTCACTTTAGTTCAGAAGATGAAAATAGTCAAAGAAATGATTAAAAGTTTTACTATAAGAAAATGTAAAAATATTTGCAATATAAGCAAAAATCAAGAGAAATTGCAAGCTGAAAAAAATATTTGCCACATATATCACAAATAAGAGCTAAGCTCCTTGGTATCTAATCTACTCAATAATCAAGAAGAAAAGGACTAAAAATATAATAGAAAAACAAGATAAAGAGACAGCTCAAAGAAAAAGAAAGTAACATGACCCTGACTTTACTACTGTAAAACACATGCAAATTAACACTAAGCTGCCATTTCTTACTTACCAAATTGGCAAAAATCCAAAAAACTGACAGCACATTCAGTGGCAAAACTAAAGGAAAACAAGCACTTCCAGAGATTACAACTAATGGGAAATGATACAGCTCTATAAAGGAATACTTGGTTAATAATACTTATCATGAATGCATTTACCCTTTGACACAGGAACATATCCAAATGCCTGTAGATCAGAGATTAATGAACTAAACCATGGTGTATCTACCAACAGAGAACAATCTCTAAAAATTGGTATATTTATTATCTAAGAATTAGTGCATACCCTTATTTTCAAGATGTATTTAATGAATAAAAAAGGCATAAAACAGTCTCTATATTGTTCTATCTTTTGTAATAAAAAGTGTGTACATGAGATACACACACACACATTATATGTGTATTTGTGTATATATATATATAAAATATATATATATACATATAAAATATATATATATATATATATATATATATATATATATATAGAGAGAGAGAGAGAGAGAGAGAGAGAAATGTATGTCTGTTGACTTGTTTAGCCAAAAACAAATACAGAAAGAATACAATGACTAATGCAATGATTACTTCTAGGGAATAGATGGGATTGGGATAGAAGGGCTTGAGATTGAAGAAACATTCCTCTGAATAAAGCTTCTTACGATTTTTAAACATGAACCATGTTTAAGGTTCAGTTTTATGTTAACTTATAAAAGCCCATCAGTTATTTGAACAGAAAGAATTTAAAGAATTGTTAACTAGTTTTACAGTTGCTAAGGAACTGAAAAGGTTAAAAAAAAAAAAAAAAAAGCATGAGGGCATCAGAATGGTAGAAACTTCAGGAATCAACTACCATCTTTAGGGAAGGGAGAATAATGAGAAGATGATGGGATTATTAAACTTTACAGATTAGTAAAATTTAGAGGAGCCCTGCTGAACTGAAACTCAGACCTTTGAAAAGTCACTGCTCAGATGGTGGTGGGGTCTCAAAGCTCAAAGGAATGGCCAATATAAGAGGGAGGCGTGATGAGGCTGGTTCTGCAAGTATTTGAAAAACTGCAAACTGAATTCAACCAATTCTATAGAAAGGAATTTATATTGCCAGGATTAAAAAAAAAGTATTGATTGCTAGGGTGATATACACAGGAATAAGCAGCAGACAAAAAAGCCCCACAGAAAAAAAAAAAAAAAAAAAACAAAAAAACAGGAAGTAGGAAGTAGCAAGTTCCTTCGTCATCTCCCAGCATTGCAGTCTTCCTCTAGCACTCCATTTGGAGGATCACAGCAGGGAACCAGCTGGAAAAACAGACACGTGGTTTGCAGAGTCCCAGCCCCAGCACTGCAAAGCAGACAGAATGCTGAAGGCTGAGAGTCAGTAATTTAATAACCAGTATACCATGTAAAAGTTTTACTTATTCAAAAAATTAAATTCCGCAAGCAAAAAACAAACCATACATCTGAAAAGCAGGCAGTAACAAATGAACCTGTCTGAAATCAATAACCACACAAAGAATTATTTCAAGTACAGTAAACCTACTGTTTATTCTTATTGTAATATTCCAAGAACAAAAAGAATTATGGAGATGGGAAACTTCACTCTGCTGTTGGTGGCAATGCTGTACTTTAGAGATTTTATACATACTATAGGAGAAAGCTAACTTCTACATTAATTTTATTAGAAACAAAGATTTTCTGTGTTTAAGAAAAATATGCCAATACAAGTTTTTAAAAACTCTTTAATATTAAATTTGAACTGGAAATCCTATAAAATTTAGGAGATTTTGCCTACCTCTACTTATAGGGAGAACTCAGCAGTCATTACAACTGGTTGCAATTAACAAACCAACCATCCAGACCTTGGTGTCTAAATACTACTTCCCGCTAAAAGAAACTAGGTCTCTTCGGAGAAATGGCCGATTCCACATCTAAGGCAGGGAAAGGTACAAGGCAATCGGGGACATCTGTGTCAAAAGTAAAAAACCTGCCCAGAGACCAACTGAATCACAACAAAAAGACACAGGGAGCTTACTGAATTAACTTCAAGTGTCCAAACTTGGAACAACTTGGCCATCAAAAAGAATAGTAATTACAATTGATTCCAACGTTTTAAATAATCAAACTTTTACAGGCCAGGCGCGGTAGTTTACGCCTATAATCCCAGCATTTTGGGAAGCCAAGGTAAACAGATCGCTTAAGGTCAGGAACCAGCCTGGACATCATGGCAAAACCCCATCTCTACTAAAATAGAAAAATGATCTGGACCTGGTGGCGCAAACCTGTAATTCCAGTTACTCAGGAGGCTGAGACGGGAGAATCACTTGAACCCCAGAGGCAGAGGGTACAGCAAGCCCAATCACACCACTGCACTTCAGCCTGGGCAACAGAATGAGATTTCGTTTCAGAAAAATTAAAATTTAAAAAATTTAAATGTATTTTTTTTTAAAAGTTTTATCAGTACACAGTGAAACTCAAAATCAAAGGAAAAAAAGATAAAACTCCTTTCAGTAAAAGAATACCTATTAAATGTAAAAATATTACAGAATAAGAAAATCACCATTTTGCAATTTCAAATGTAATAATCAACTTAGGTAAATGTCATCAACTGATGCTAAAACCATCTGATAAAAACTTTGAGGAAAACCAAATCACCCCAGAGATTACTGGGGCAAAAGAGAAAACCCTGCTACCATTTCAATGGGGAGATCTAGAGATCACTGTCTTGATGAAACAATTGAATCTAGTATTGCTATTACTGGGAAGAGTTGACATAATATGCATTCTTGTGTAATACAATATGAAGTATACAACTTAACCTACAAAGTTTTTATGAAAAATGTTTTACCTGAATATATGGGTGCTTCTGGACTTCATATGGGGTTATGTCTGATAAATCCATCATAAGTTGAAAATATCGTAAGTCAAAAATGCATTTAATACATCTAACCCACCAAACAATGTAGCACAGTCTAGCATTTTTTAAACATGTTCAGAACACTTACGTTAGTCCATAGTTGGGCAGAATCATCTAACACAAAGCCTATTTTATAATAAAGTGTTGAATATCTCATGTAATACATCGAATTCTGCCCTGACAGAGCTGCAGTTCACTGCCACTACCCGGCATCGTGAGAGTGTACTGCAGGGCATATCACTAGCCCAGGAAAAGCAAAACTGAAAGTACGATTTGTACTATATGCATATTGTTTTCACACCATGGTAAACTTGACAAATCCTAAGTTGAACCGTCGCAAGTCAAGGCCATCTGTACTACCTTCCCACTTTTGAAACACGTGCATGTGACAGCACAAGAAAGAGTAAAGGACTGAAAATAGACACACTAACATATAATCAGTAACAACTTCTGGGTGATGGTGGAATAAGTTTATTTTCCTCTTTTATTCTTGTGGGTTTCTTGAATTATTTTTCTCAAAAAAAAAAAAGCTGCATAAATTTTATTATCAAAAAGAAAAGTATATGTTCATTTTTGAAAATTTAAAAAGCTTGGGCCCATGTCAGGAAAAGGCATGTTGGCCAAAAACAACGACAGAGAGGAGACAATTACTTTAAAACATTCTTACAGATGTTACATAAGACCTTGTCTTGGGCTGACCAAGATCATCTTATATGATAAAAATGCTTACAGGCAGCAGTCACCAGTGCCTGCATTGGTTTCACATACGTTTATAGCCACAGTTAGAAACTTTCTAACATTTTAGTAAACTCCTGAATAACTTTGGAGAGAGAATCATCATGCTTCAATTCATTATTTTCAGATCAATAAAGAGAAGTAGGAATCGCACAAAATATAATCCTAGTATAGTCTATCCTGCTGTTAAGTAAAGCTGCTTTCTTTTATTCATTGCCCAAAAGTTAATGTTGGCTTGCACCCAACCAGTCACTGCTTGGGGCCAGAGTTAGAAAGTTTTCTCTTCCTAATTTATGTTCCATTGACTTTTTACGGTGGCAGATATTGATCTCACTTCATGCCATCAGATCAAATGCTGCAACCCAATTCAGAACCAAGATCTTGACTTTCAGTGATCAGCCTTTAATGTACAGGAAAAATGCAAGTGGAAACATGATTTATTTTGCTTTCGTAGGCTTTTTATTATAGACACAGATGTTGGGGGCTTTCTCAGCTAGAGTCAGCTGTGGAGTGGGGCAGGTGAGCTGTCCTGCTTTCCTGGAGTGCCACAGCCATAAAACTGAACATCCCAGGAATTATTCATTTGATTAGAAGCGCCAAAAGCCAGCATTGAGCAAAAGCAGAAAACAACAAAGATCATGTTTCATTAGGGTCACTGATGGTCCCTAGGCATGGGCAAATAAATGATAGAAGAGGCCAAGCATGGTGGCCCACGCCTGTAATCCCAGCACTTTGGGAGGCTGAGGTGGGTGGATCACAAGGTCAGGAAATTGGGACCATCCTGGCCAACACAGTGAAACCCTGTCTCTGCTAAAGACACAAAAAATTCAGCTGGGCATGGTGGCACTCACCTGTAGTCCCAGCTACTCAGGAGGCTAAGGCAGGAGAATCGCTTGAACCCAGGAGGCAGAGGTTACAGTGAGCTGAGATCATGCCACTGCACTCCAGACTGGGTGACAGAGCAATATTCCAGCTTAAAAAATAAAAATAAAAACGAAAGAAATGAAGTGATGGAAGAATGATTGCCTGCTTGTTATATAAAATTAGATAGGCATATATAATCATTAATATTTTTGTTCCAGAACTGAGAACCAAGAATGGCTTGACTTGACCTGACTTAGGCCACGTCCTTTTGTTATTTATAATCCTTTATTAGCTTCTCTGAACATTTTTTAGAGACTGACTTCATTGGTAGAGCAGAACCATGTAAGTTAAAGTCCACACAATGCATTCCAAGAGACGGACATGATTATGTTGGGTTAGAGTGCTGTTGCAACAGACATGAGTATGTAGATCACCTCATCCCTGGAGACCTCATAGATAACTTCTTGTGGTATTGAGATTTGTGGAGTGAATTCCCATTGCCTTGTTACACCAATGTGGGAGCTAAAAAAGAGAATGGGATGTTTTACAAACTGTGCATCTCTTAAGAACAGGAGTATTAAGAAGAAACTTAGGTTGGGCACAATGGCTCACACCTGTAATCCTAGCACTTTGGGGGCCCAAGGCAGGCAGATCACCTGAAGTCGGGAGTTTCAGACCAGCCTGGCCAACATGGAGAAACCCTGTCTCTTCTAAAAATACAAAAATTAGCCGGGCGTGGTGGGTGCCTATAATCCTAGCTACTTTCGAAGTTGAGGCAGGAAAATCGTTTGAATCTGGGAGGGTAGAAGTTGCAGTGAGCCAAGACCACGCCATTGCACTCCAGCCTGGGCAACAAGAAGAAAACTCCATCTCAAAAAGAAATAATTTTTTAAAAAGAAACTTAGGTTTATTTGATTCCCATCTGGAATTGCGAAAAAAAAAAATACGGAGGACACCAACAATATTGGGTTGAGAGAGAGAGAGAGAGAGAGAGAGAGAGAGAGTGTGTGTGTGTGTGTGTGTGTGTGTGTGTGTGTGTGTGTCTTAAAAGCTTTAACTCCAAGTGATTCCAGCATGTAGACAAAGCTGAAAACTACGGCATTAAGCTCATCCCTCTTGGACCATTCTGAATTGGACAGTGCATTTGCTTCAAATAGAATAGTCATTGACACAAACATTTAAATAGAAATGTGTTGTCTCCCTACAGCACCTGGGTAAGCAAATAGTTCCTCCAGATATATTTATTTAAATCAATCACTAGTTTTAGCCTGAGAATGGGGTCACTGTGCAACTTAAAATGTAAACAAGATATTCTCAAATCACCAGGCCCCATACTATTGAAGGGCCACTGCTTTTACTAATATTTGTATAAATTCCTAGGAGATTCACATTCCCAAAGTCACCTCTGGCACTAATTTCATGACTGCTGAATTTTAACTTCTGCAATTCCAAAGCATCAAAACACATAAGACCCTCAGCAAGAAAGCATTTCATTCTGCAACACATAAACAGAAAATCCCTGTTAGATATTCCTGTTTTCAAGTCCTTTCTGTTATCCTGAGGCCAGAGATTCTCCACCTGTTTGGTCACCTCGGGTGACATAGGTGTCTTATGTGGCTGATGGCTCTTCCGAACCTGCCCCAACTCACTCCTCAGCCCCCACCTACTCCCAATTCTTTCTACTAAGAACAGATCAGCTCTTTTCTGCCCCTGATGCTAAGCAGCTTCAAGCCAAACTCTGCACCTACCCATTTAGGTGAAATTCAGTTTAATGTGATGGTTTTTTGAATCCTTTTTAGCAACACCAATGACTGAGAGAGACCCTAAGATAACAGTTGTCAACACTGGGCCTCAATTGGGGCTAATGCTGCCCCCTTGTGGTAGGAGGGAGAATGCTAAAGATGCATAACACAATTAGGATTTCCCAATATTACTCTTTCAGATTTTAAGTGTATCTAAA
>NW_016107465.1:1288464-1294089 GCF_001604975.1 Cebus imitator | reverse complement strand
AAAAAAAAAAAAAAAAAAGAAAAAGAAAAACCTTCATAAAAACCAAAAATCATGTAAGCATTCATAGTACCTGGTTTAACTTCATTCCTCTGAACGAGGCACTGAAGGGATCAAAAACAGTCCTGAAACACCATTGCAACCCTTTCGCCACTCCCTGCTTTGGTGTCATGGTATGGAGAGATTCTCTGGGTTCCGGGAGAAAGAGAATACAGCAGTTGTGAGTCACTGAACTCACTGCTGTCCTGTTAGAGCAGAAAGGAAAACCAGACCAAACTCAGCAGACACCCGCCACAGAGGGAATATTTAAGCCAGCCCTAGCCAGAGGGGAATTACCAATCCCAGAGGTCTGAGCCCGAATGCCTCCAAACTTGCCACCAAGGGCTGCAGCAGTCTCCAGGGAAATTTGAAAGGCAGACTAGGCCAAAAGGACTGCAACTCTTAAGGAGTCCCAGGGCTGAACCAGGCCCAGAGACAGTGGACTGGCAGGGGGCGGCGGGGGGGGAGGTGAGGGACGGTACACACCACACACAGAGGCACCAGCTGTGGCAGCCAAGTGAGTGCTCACATCATACCTCCCCTAACCCTAGGCTATAACGTGCGACTCCAAAGAGACCTCGTCCTTCCACTTGAGAAGGTGTTGTCTTACATCTAATATACCAGCTCAGTCACAGCAAAATAGGGCACCAGTCAGTCATGAGGCCTCCATTCGAGGCCCTAGCTCGCAGATGACATTTCTAGACACACCCAGGGCCAGAGGGGAACTTACTGCCTTCAAGGAAAGGACCCAGCCCTGCCAGCATTCAGCACCTGCTAACCAAGGATCCCTTGGACCTTGAATAACCAGTCGTAATACACAGGTACTACAAAGAGGGCCTCTGAGACTTGTTGGTTTCAGGTGAGACTCAGCACATAACCAGTTGCTGTGGCTATGGGGCAAAACTCTTGAGAAAAGCAAATGGAAAAGTACAAAGGACTTTGTATTGTACCATAGATACCACCACCGCCGCCACAGCGGACTAGAGCACCAAGTGCGTTCTTGGGGTCTCCGATTTCAGGCCATGACTCTTGCATGGCATTTGTGGACTTCCCCTGGGCCAGAGCGGAACCCACTGCTCTGAGTGGGGAGTCCCAGGCCAGGCAGCATTCATGATGAGCTGACTTCAGAGACTTGGGGCTTTAAGAAAACATCAGTGTTAGTCTAGCAGTATTCACCATGGCCTGTGTTGGCAGTGGCTCTGGGATGAGGCTCCTCTGCCTTTGAAAAGGGGAGGGAAGAGTGGGAAGGACTCCATCTTGTGCTTTAGGTGCCAGCTTAGCCACAGTAAAATAGAATGCCAGGTAGACTAAGGCATTTGACTCTGGTCCTCAACTCCCAAACAAAACTTCTGGGCCCAGTTCCAGGACTTGGGGGACCTCACTCTAATGGGAAGGACGTAGGCCTGGCTGGTTTTTCTACCTGCTAATTATAGAACCCTAGGGCCTTCAGTGAACATAGGCAGTATCCAGGGACTGGTTAAGCAGGCCTTGCTGAGACGCAGTGTTGTGCTGGCTTCAGGTCTGACCCAGTGCAGCCATAGTGGTGGTAGCCACAGGGGTGTTTGTGTCACCCCACCCCCAGCTTTAGGTGACTTTGAACAAAGAAACAGACTATGTGTTTGGCAGAAAGTAAGGGAAAAGAACAAGAGTCTCTGACTGGTAATACGGAGAACTCTCCCAGATCTTGTCCAAGACTATCAAGGCAGTACCTCTAAGTCTGCAAGAACCGCAGCATTACCTGGCTTGTAGTGCCCCCCAAAGTAGATACATCTTAGATCACAACACCCAAGTCCTTTCAAATATCTAGAAAGCCTTCCCAAGAAGGATAGCTACAAATAAGCTCAGGCAGTGAAGGCTACACTAAATACCTAACCTTTCAATGCCCAGGCACCAAAGAACATCTACTAGCAGCAACACTATCCAGGAAAACATGACCTCACCAAATGAACTAAATAAGGCACCAAAGACCAATCCAGGAGAAACAGCTGTGTGACCTAGACAGGGAATTTTAAATAGCTGTATTAAGGAAACGCAAAGAAATTCAAGTTAACACAAGGAATGAGTTCAGAATTCTATCAGATAAATTTAATAAAGATTAAAATAATATACACAAACAAATTCTGGAGAGGAAAAAATGCAATGGACATACTGAAGAATGTAATCGTCTTTTAATAGCAGAATTGATCAAACACAAGAAAGAATTAGTGAGCTTGAAGACAGGCTATTTCAAAATACACTCAAAAAAACTTAAAAAGAAGAAACCTATAGAATCTAGAAAATAGCCTCAAAAGAGCCAACCTGACTGGTTCTGGCAAAATGGCTGAATACGAACAGCTCCAGTCTGCAGTTCTCAATGAGACAAATGCAGAAGGCAGGTGATTTCTGCATTTCCAACTGAGGTACCCAGTTCATCTCATTAGGACTGGTTAGACAGTGGGTGCAGCACAGAGGGCAAGCAGAAGCAGGGTGGAGTATCACCTCATCTGGAAGTGTCAGAAGCCGGGGAGCTGTCTCCTTCAGACAAGGTAAGCCATGAGGGACTGTGCTTTCCAGCCCAGATACTACAGTTTTCCCAGTTTTTGCAACCTGCAGACCACGAGATTCCTTTGTGAGCCTACACTACCTGGGCCCTGGGTTTCAAGCACAAAACTAGGTGGCTGTTTGGGCAGACAGTGAGCTAGCTGCAGGAGTTCTTTTTCATACCCCAGTGGCACCTGGAACCCTGGCGAGATAGAACAATTCACTCCCCTGGAAAGGGAGTTGAAGCCAGGGAGCCAAGTGGTCCAACTCAATGAGTGCCACTCACACGGAGCCCAGGAAGCTAAGAACCACTGGCTTGAAATTCTCACTGCCAGCACAGCAGTCTGAAGCCCACCTGGGACAATGGAGCTTAGTGAGGGGGAGGAGTGTGTGCCATTACTGAGGCTTGCGAAGGCAGTTTTCCCCTCACAGTGTTAAGGAAGGTGCCAGGAAGCTCAGACTAGGCAGAACTCACTGCAGCACAGCAAAGCAGCTGTGGCCAGACTGCCCCTCTAAATTCCTCCTACTGGACAGGGCATCTCCAAAAGAAAGGCAGCAGTTCCAGTCAGGAGCTTATACATAAAATTCCCAACTTCTTAGGACAAAGCACCTAGGAGAAAGAGAAGCTGTGGGCGCAGCTTCAGCAGACTTAAATGTTCCTGCCTGCTGGCTCTGAAGAAAGCAGCACATTGCCCAGTACAGTGCTCAAGCTCTGCTAAGGGACACACTACCTCCTCAAGTGTGTCCCTGACCCCCATGCCTTCTGAGTCGGAGACACCGCCCAGCAGGGGCTGACAGACACCTCATATAGGAGAGCTCTGGCTTGCACCAGGCAGGTGCCCCTCAGGGTCAAAGCTTTCAGAAGAAAGAGCAGGCAGCAGTCTTTACTGTTCTGCAGCCACTGCTGGTGACACCCAGGTAAACAGGGTCTGGAGTAGACCCCCCCAGCAAACTCCAGCAGACTTGCTGAAGAAGGGCCTGGCTGATAGAAGGAAAACTAACAAACAGAAAGCAAAATCAACAACAAAAAGGACACCTACACAAAAACCCCATCCCGAGGCCATCATCATCAAAGATCCAAGGTAGATAAATCAATGAAGATGAGGAAAATTTACCATAAAAATGCTGAAAATTCCCAAAAGTAGAATGCCTCTTCTCCTCCAAATGATTGCAACTCCTCTCCAGCAAGGGTACAAAACTGGACAGAGAATGAGTTTGATGAGCTGACAAAAGTAGGCTTCAGAAGATGGTTAACAACTCCCCTGGGCTAAAAGAGCATGTTCAAATTCAATGCAAGAAAGCTAAGACCCTTGATAAAAGCTTACAGGAACTGCTAACTAGAATAACCAGTTGAGAGAACAATATAAATGCCCTGATGGAGGTGAAAAACACAGGAGAACTTCATGAAGAATACCCAAGTATCAATAGCCAAATTGATCAAGTGGAAGAAAGGATATCAGAAACAGAAGATCAACTTAATGAAATAAAGCATCAAGATTAGAGAAAAAAGAATTAAAAGGAACAAACAAAGCCTCCAAGAAATGTGGGACTATGTGAAAAGACCAAACCTAGGTGTACTGAAAGTGACTGGGGGAAGGAAACCAAGTTGGAAAACACATTTCAGGATATTATCCAGAACTTCTCCAATCTTGCAAGATAGGCCAACATTCAAATTCAGGAAATACAGAGACCATCACTAAGATACTTAGCAACCTCAAGACACATAATCATCAGATTCTTCAAGGTTGAAATGATGGAAAAAATGTTAAGGGCAGCCAGAGAGAAAGGTGAGGTTACCTAAAAGGGAAGCCCATCAGACTAACAGAAACCCTACAAACCAGAAGAGCATGGGGGACAATATTTGACATTCTTAAAGAATTAATTTTCAACCCAGAATTTTATGTCCAGCCAAACTAAGTTTCACAGGTGAAGGAGATGTAAAATCCTTTACAGACAAGAAAATACTAAGGGATTTTGTCACAACCAGGCATCCTTTATAAGAGCTCCTAAAGGAAGCACTAAAATATGGAAAGGAAAAACCAGTACCAGCCACTACAAAAACATAGCAAAATATAAAGACGGATGATACTGTTAAAAAAAAAAAAAAAAAAAAAAAAACACCTGCATCATCAAAAACCTGCATCATCTAACGTGCAAAATAAGTAGCCAGGATCATGAGAACAGGATCAAATTCACACGTAACAATATTTTATGAATTTAACTTAAATGTAAGTCTGTGCCCCAATTAAAAGGTACAGACTGCCAAATTGAATAAAGAGACAAGACCCATCTGTGTGCTTCATCCAGGAGACCCATCTCACAGGCAAAGACACACATAGACTAAAAATAAAGTGATGGAGGAATATTTACCAAGCAAATGGAAAGAAAAAAAAAAAAAAAAAAAAAAAAGCAGGGGTTGCATCTTGGTCTCTGATAAAACAGAATTTAAACCAGTAAAGATCAAAAAAGATAAAGAAGGGCACTATATAATGGTAAAGGGATCAACACAACAATAAGAGCTAACTATCCTAAATATATATGCACCCAATATGGGAGTACCCAGATTCATAAAGCGAGTTCTTAGAGACCTACAAAGAGACTTAGACTCCTACGCAGTAATAGTGAAAGACTTTAACACCCCACTGTCAATATTGGTCAGATCAATGAGACAAAAAATTAACAAGGATATTCAGAACTTGAACTCAGCTCTGGACCAAGTGGAACTAATACTCATCTATAGAACTCTCCACCCCTAATCAATAGAATATACATTTTTCTCAGCATCACATAGCTAAAATCAACCACATAATTTGAAGTAAAACACTCCTCAGCAAATCCCAAAGAATGGAAATTATAATAAACAGTCGTTCTGACCACAGTGCGAACAATTTAGAACTCAGGATTAAGAAACTTACTCAAGCCGGGCGCGGTGGCTCAAGCCTGTAATCCCAGCACTTTGGGAGGCGGGTGGATCACGAGGTCAAGAGATCGAGACCATCCTGGTCAACATGGTGAAACCCCGTCTCTACTAAAACTACAAAAAATTAGCTGGGCATGGTGGCGAGTGCC
>NW_016107465.1:1284190-1288359 GCF_001604975.1 Cebus imitator | reverse complement strand
AAAAAAAAAAAAAAAAAAAAAAAGAAACTTACTCAAAATCACACAACTATATGGAAACTAAACAACCTGCTCCTGAATGACTACTGGGTAAATAATGAATTTAAGGCAGAAATAATGAAATTCTTTGAAACCAATGAGAACAAAGACACAACATACTAGAATCTTTGAGACACAGCTAAACTAATGTTTAGACAGAAAATTTGTAGCACTAAATGCCCACAGGAAAAAGCAGGAAAAATATAAAATTGACACCCTAACATCACAATTATAAGGGCTAGAGAAGCAAGAGAAAATGAATTCAGAAGCTAGAAGACAAGAAATAACTAAGATGAGAGCAGAACTGAAGGAGATAAAGACAAGAAAAACCCATCCAAAAAAAAAAATCAATAAATCCAGGAGCTGGTTTTTTGAAAAGATTAACAAAATAGATAGACTGCTAGCCAGATTATGTGATTCTACTCTTGTTTTTTCTTAAACACAATAAAAAGTGATAAAAGGGATATCACCACTGATCCACAGAAATCCCAACTACCATCAGAGAATACCATAAACACCCCTATGCAAGGAAACTACAAAATCTGAAAGAAATGAATAAATTTCTGGACACATACACCCTACCAAGACTAAACCAGGATGAAACTATTCCAAACAATAAAAAAAGAGAATCCTCACTAACCCATTTTATGATACCAGCATCATCCCGATACCAAAACCTGGCAGGCAGGCAGGCAGGCAGGCAGATGCAGACACACACACATGCACGCACGGACACACACACGCACGCAGTTTCTGGCCAATATTCCTAATCAAAATCAATGTGAAAATCTTTAATAAAATACTAGCAAACCAAATCCAACAGCATATGACAAAGCTTATCCACCATGGTCAAGTCGGCTTCATTCCTGGGATGCAAGGCTGGTTCAACATATGCAAATCAATAAATGTATCACATCAACAGAACCTATCACAAAAACCACATGATTATTTCAATAGATGCAGAAAAGGACTTCAATAAAATTCAACACTCCTTCAAGCTAAAAACTCTCAATAAACTAAGTACTGACAGAACATATCTCAAAATAATAAGAGCTTTTTATTGACAAAGCCACAGCCCCAGTATCCTACTGAATGGGAAAAAGCTGGAAGCATTCCCTTTGAAAACCTGCACAGGACAAGGATGCCCTCTCACCACTCTTTCTTTACATAGAATTGGAAGTCCTGGCCAGGGCAATTGGAAAAGAGAAATAAATAAAGCGTATTCAAATAGGGAAAGAAGTCAAATTGTCACCATTTGCAGATGACATGATTGTATATTTAGAAAACACAATCATCTTAGACCCAAATCTCCCTAAGCTGATAAGCAACTTGAGCAAAGACTCAGTATACAAAATCAATGTGGAAAAAAAAAAAAAAAATCACAAGCATTCCTATACACCAATAAAAGAGTGCCAAATCATGAATGAACTCCCATTCGCAATTGCTACAAAAGGAATAAAATATCTAGGAATACAACTTACAAGGGATCTGAAGGACCTCTTCAAGGAGAACTACAAACCACTGCTCAAGGAAATAAGTGATAACACAAACAAATGGAAAAAAGATTCCATGCTCATGGATAGGAAGAATCAATATTGTGAAAATGGCCTTACTGTCCAAAGTAATTTATAGATTCAGTGCTATCCCCATCAAGCTACCATTGACTTTCTTCACAGAATTAGAAAAATTTACTTTAGATTTTATATGAAACCAAAAAAAGAGCTGGAAAAGCCAAGACAATCCTAAGCAAAAATAACAAGCTGGAGTTATCAAGCTACCCAATTTCAAACTACACTGCAAGGCTACAGTAACAAAAACAGCATGGTACTGGTACCAAAACAGATATATAGACAAATGGAACAGAACAGAGGCCTCAGAAATAATGTCACATATCTATAGCCATCTGATCTTTGACCAGCCTGACAAAAACAAGCAATGCAGAAAGGATTTCCTATATAATAAATAGTGTTGGGAAAACTGGCTAGCCATATGCAGAAGACTGAAACGGAACCCCTTCCTTACACTTTATACAAAAATTAACTCACAGTGGATTAAAGACTTAAACATAAGACCTAAAACAATAAAAACCCTAGAAGAAAACTCAGGCAAATAACATTCAGGACATAGGCATGGGCAAAGACTGACTAAAACACCACAAGCAATGGCAACAAAAGCCAAAATTGACAAATGGGATCTAATTAAACTAAAGAGCTTCTGCACAGCACAAGAAGCTATCATCAGAGTGAAGAGGCAACCTACAGAATGGGAAAAAGTTTTTGAAATATATCCATATGACAAACAGCTAATATCCAAAATGTGATTTATTTCTTGTAAATTTAAGTTCCTTGTACATCAAAAAGTAGACCAAGGATATGAAAAGACAGTTCCCAAAAGAGGACATTTATGTGGCCAACAAATGCATGAAGAAAAATGCTCATCATCACTGGTCATTAGAGAAGTACAAATCAAAACTACAATGAGATACTATCTCATACCAGTTAGAATGGCGATCATTAAAAAAAAATCAGAAAACAGCTGCTAGAAATGATGTGGAGAAATAGGAATGCTTTTACACTCTTGGTGGAAGTACAAGTTAGTTCAACCATTGTGGAAGTCAGTTTGGCAACTCCCCGAGGATCTAGAAGCAGAAATACCATTGGACCCAGCAATGCCATTACTGGGTACATAACCAAAGGATTATAAATCATTCTACTATAAAGACACATACGCACGTATGTTTATTGCAGCACTATTTACAATAGTAAAGACTTGGAACCAACCCCATGCTCATCAGTGATAGACTGGATAAAGAAAATGTGGCACATATACACCATGGAATACCATGCATCCATAAAAAAGAATGAGTTCATTTCCTTTGCAATGACAAGAATGAAACTATAAACCATCATTCTCAGCAAACACACACAGAAACAGAAAACCAAATACTGCATGTTCTCATTCATAAGTGGGAGTTAAACAATGAGAACTCACAGATACAGGGAGGGCAGTATCACGCAATGGGGCCTGTTAGGGGGTGGGAGGCAAGGGGAGGGAGAACATTAGGACAGGCACCTAATGCATGTGGGGCTTAAAACCTAGATGACCTGTTGATGGGCACGCAAACCAGGTGCATGTATGCCATCTAACAAACCTGCATATTCTGCCCATGTATCCCAGAACTTAAAGTATAATAAATTTTTTAAAGAAAAATCTACATTATTTGGCCTTAAAGGTGAGGTAGAAAAAGAGACGGTGGTAGAAAATTTATTCAAAGGGTTAATAACAGAGAACTTTCTACATCTAGAGAAGATATCAATATCCAAGGACAAGAAGGTTATAGACCACCACCAATCAGATTAAACCCAAAGAAAACTACTTCAAGGAATTTAATAATCAAACTCCCAAAAGTCAAGGAAAAAAAATCATAAAAGCAGCAAAAGAAAAGAAATAACATACAATGGATCTGCAATACATCTGGCAACAGAGTTTTTCAGTGGAACCTAACAGACCAGGAGAGAGTGGCATGATATGTTTTACGTGCTAAAGGAAGGCAACTTTACTCTAGAATAGTATATCCAGCAAAAATATTCTTCAAACATGGAGAAATAGACTTGTCCAGACAAAACCTGAGGGATTTCATCAATACCGGACCTGTCCTGTAAGAAATACTAAAGGGAGTATTTTAATCAGAAAGAAAGAATATTAATGAACAATATATAAGTCACCTGAAGATATAAAACTCACTGGCAATAGTAAATACACAGAAAAACACAGAATATTGTAACACTGTAAATATGGTATATAAACTACTCTTATTCTAAGTAGAAAGACAAAACAGTGAAGCAAATCAAAAATAACTACAACTTGCCGGGGCATGGCGGCTCATGCCTGTAATCCCAGCACTTTCAGAGGCCAAGGTAGATGGATCACCTGAGGCCAGGAGGTTAAGACCAGCCTGACCAATGTGGTGAAATGCCATCTCTACTGAAAATACAAAAATTAGCTGGGCATGGTAGTCAGCACCTCAAGTCCCAGCTACTCAGGAGGCTGAGACAGGAGAATTGCTTGAACCTGGGAGGCAGAGGTTGCATGAGTTGAGGTCACACCACTGCACTCCAGCCTGGGCTAAAGAG
>NW_016107465.1:1243219-1283633 GCF_001604975.1 Cebus imitator | reverse complement strand
GTAGACAGAAAATAAAAAGATAGGAAAAGATATTCCATGCCAATGGAAACCAAAAAACAGGAGTTGCTATACTTATTTAAAAATACAGTCAAGAGAAAGATGTAAAAAGAGACCAAGTCGGTCACTATATGACAATAAAGGCATAAATTCAGCAAGAGAAAGCAACAATTATAAATATGTGTACACCAAACACTGGAACTATTATTAGAGCTAAAGAAAGAGAGAGATATCCCAATACAATAGCTGGAGACTTCAACGCCCCACTTTCAGTATTGGACAGACCTTCTAAACAGAAAATCAAAGAAACAACAAACAATCTGCACTACTGAACAAATAGATCTATAAGATATTTACAGAACATTTTATCCAAGAGCTCCAGAATCAATATTTCTTTTCTCAGCACACCAATTATTCTCAAAGACAGACAAAATGTAAGGTTACAAAATAAGTCTTAAAACATTCAAAAAAAAAAGTTGAAATAGTATCAAGCATCTTCTCTGGCCACAATAGAATAAAACCAGAAATAAGAGGAATTTTGGAAAGTATACACATATATGGAAATTAAACACTATGTTCCTGAATGGCCAGTGGGTCAATAAGGAAATTAAGAAGGAAACTGAAGAATGTCTTGAAACAAACGATTATGGAGAAACAGGATACCAATATCTAAGGGATACAGCAAAAGCGGTACTCAGGGAGAAATTCATAGCTATAAGTGCCTACATTAAAAAGAGGAAAACCTTCAACAATCTAATGATGCATCTTAAATAACTAGAAAAGCAAGAGCAAAACAAACCCAAAACTAGGAGTAATAAAGATCAGAGCAGAAATAAATGAAGTAAAAAATAAAAAATATCAATGAAACAAAAGTCTATTTTTGAAAAGTTAAACAAAATTGACACACCTTTAGCCACACTAAGAAAAAAGAGAGAAGATCCCAATAAATAAAATTAGAAATGAAAAAGGAAACATTGGCCAGGTATGGTGGCTGACCCCTGTAAGCCCAGCACTTTGGGAGGCTGAGGCGGGGGGATCACTTGAGGTAAGGAGTTCGAGACCAGCCTAGACAGCATGATGAAACCCCCTCTCTACTAAAAATACAAAAAAAAAAAATTAGCAGGGCATGGTGGTGGGTACCTGTAATAATACCACTCAGGAGGCTGAGGCAGAATTGCTTGAACCCAGGAGGCAGAGGTTACAGTGAGTGGAGATCACACTACTGCACTCCAGCCTGGGTGACAGAGCAAGACTGTCTCAAAAAAACAAAAAATAAAGAGAAAGGAGACATTATTACTAATATTGTAGAAATTCAAAGGATCACTAGGGGTTACTATGAGCAAATATATGCCAATAAATTGGAAAATCTAGAAGAAACATACAAATTCTGAGATACATAAAACCTACCAAGATTGAACCAGGAAGAAATCTAAAACCTGAACAAACCAGAAACAAGCAATAAGATTGATGTAATAACAAAAAGTCTCCCAGTAAAGAAAAGGCTGGGACCCGATGGCTTCACTGCCAAATTTTATTAAACATTTAAAGAAGAACTAATACCAGTAGTACTCAAACCATTCTAAAAAATAGAGGAGGAAGGAGTACTACTAAACTCAGTCTATGAGGCCAGTATTACCCTGATACAAAAACCAGACAGAGACACCAAAAAAGAAAACTGCGGGTCAACATATCTGATAAATGTTGCAAAACTCAACCAAATAGTAGCAAAGTGAATTAAACAATAGAGTAGAAAGATCATTCACCATGACCAAGTGGGATTCATCCCTGGGATGCAAGAATATACGCAAATTAGTCAATGTGATACATCATAACAGAATAAAAGTTGAAAACTGAATGATCATTTCAATTGATCACATAGTTTGATAAAGTCGACATCCTTTCATGATAAAAAAAAAAATCCTGAATAAACTGGAGATAGAAGGAACATACCTCAACATAATAAAAGCTATATATAACAGACCCACCAGTAGTATCATTCTGAATGGGGAAAAAAAAAATGACAGTCTTTCCTCTAAGATCTGGAACATGAAAATGATGCCACTGTCACCACTTATTCAGCATAGCACAGAAATCCTAGCTACAGCAATCAGACAAGAGAAAATTTTAAGGGCATCCAAATAGGAAAGAAAAAAAAGATAAATTGTCCCTGTTTTCTGATTACATGATCTTATATTTGGAAAAACTAAAAAAATCCACAAGAAAACTATTAGAACTCTGATCAACAAATTCAGAAAAGTTGCACCATACAAACTCAACATACAAAAATCAGAACTACTATATGCCAATAGTAAACAATGTGAAAAAGAAATCAAAGAGTAATCCCATTTACAATAGCCACACATAAAACTAGATACCTAGAATTTAACTAAAAATGTGAAAACTCTATAATAAAAACTATAAAACACTGAAGGAAATTAAAGAGGACTCCAAAAAGTAGAAAAATATTCCATATTCATACATTGGAAAAAAAAAATCAATAGTTAAATGATCATAATATCCAAAGCAATCTACAGATTAAATGCAATCCCTATGAAAATACCAATGACATTCTTGACAGAAATAGTACACAATTCTAAAATCTATGTGGAGCCACAGAAAACCTAGAATAGTCAAAGCTATTCTAAGGAAAAAGAACAAAACTGAAGGAATCACATTACCTGATTTCAAATTATACTACAGAGCTTTAGTAACCAAAACAGCATGGTCCTGGCATAAAAAAGACACATAGACCAATGGAACAGAACAGAAAATCCAGAAACGAATTCACACACCTTCAGTGAATTCACTTTTAACAAAGGTGCCAACATGCACTGAGAAAAGGCAGTCTTTTCAATAAATGGTGCCGAAAAGACCGGATATCCATATGCCAAAGAATGAAACTAAACCCCTATCTCTTGCCATATACAAAAATTAAATCAAAATGGATAAAAGACTTAAATCTAAGACCTCAAACTATGAAACTACTACAAGAAAACACTAGGGAAAATCTCTAGTACACTGATCTGAGTCAAGATTTCTTGGGCAATAATATCCCATAAGCACAGGCAACCAAAAAAAATGGACAGATGGGATCACATCAAGTTTAAAAAAAAAGCTTCTGCAGAGCAAAGGATACAATCAATAAAGTGAGGAAACAACCTACAAAATGGGTGAAAATATTTGCACACTAACCATCTAACAAAGGATTAATAACCAGAATATAAAAGGAGCTCAAACAACTCTATAGGACATCTAATAATCTAATCAAAAAATGGGCAGAAGATATGAATAGACATTTCTCAAAATATATACAAATGGGAAATAGGCATATGCAAAGGTCCTCAACATAATTGATCATTAGAGAAATGCAAATCAAAGCTACAATGAGATATCCTCTCACCCCAGCTAAAATGGCTTTTATCTAAAAGATAGGCAATAACAAATGCTGGCGAGGATGTGGATAAAAGGTAACCCAGTACACTGTTGGTAGCCATGTAAATTAGTACAACTGCTATGAAGAACAGTTTGGAGTTTCCTCAAAAAACTAAAAATTAAGCTACCCTGTGATCCAGCTATTCCACTGCTGGGTGTATCCAAAAGAAAGGAAATCAGTGTTATCAAAAAGACATCTACATTCCTATATTTGTTGCAGTACTGTTTGCAATAGCTAATATTTGGAAGCAACCTAAGTGTCCATCGACAAATGATTGAAGAAAATATGATACATATACACAATAGATATTATTCTTCCATTAAAAAGAATGAGATCCAATCATTTGCAACAACATGAATGAAACTGGAGATTATGTAAAGTGAAATAAGCCAGTCACAAAAAGACAAACATAACATTCTCACTTATTTGTGAAGTCTAAAAATAAAAATAACTCAACTCATGAAGATAGAGTAGAAGGCTAGTTATCAGAGAGCAGGAAGGATAGTGGGGGGCTAGTGGTGAGGTGGGGATGGCTAATGGGTACAACAAAAATAGAATGAATAAGACTACTAGCACAATAGGGTGACTATAGTCAATAATTGTATATTTTTAAATAAAGAATGTCATTGGAGTGTAATTCAAAGGAAAAATGCTTGAGGGGATGAATACTCAATTCTTTATGATGTGCTTATTTCACATCGCATGCCTGTATGAAAACATCTCATGTGCACCATAAATATACCCACCTACTCTGTACCTACAAAATTTTTTAAACCATAATTTTAAAACATGGCAGGAATGAACATATAGAAGAATTTTTAGGGAACATATGGACCTGAATACTGTTGAACAGTCAGATTAGCCAAGATCAGTTTATTATCAACAGCAGTCCCGTTTCTAAACTTGAGCAGCATTTCAGGTCAGAATTGGCTCCTAAGAATCATTGGCTGTTTGGGCCTACCCTATCTTCAGGTACTTACCCAGGTATATGCAAGTCTGTTAGGGGTTGAGTGGGGCTTGAAGCTGCTGCTTCTAAGCCTCAGCCTCTGGAAATTTCTAGGATCTTGGACACTTCTTCCTCACCACTCCTCAGTTTTGTTTTGTAGAAGCACAGAATTCTGCATTATAGCAGCTTCTCAAAAATGGCTTCTTCAGTCTTCAGCATGCTTAAGAATCGGCTCAAGAGCTCTGTAAAAATATGGACTCATTTCTCAGGCTTTACCCTCTGTATTTTACTGCTTGAGGTGGAACCCAGAAATCTTCATTCTTTTGTAACTCGCACTTTTAGGAGATGCTGACACAAATGGCCTGGAACCACAGTTGGATACTTTCTAAAATGTTCACTTGGCCATCATTAAAGGTAAGGAGGGGCATTTGAGTAAAGAAATCTAATGAGAATGATTCTGAGCACCTGCCCCAGAAGGAAGGTTAAGTATTTAATTTTTAAGGAATAAAGTTACCATTCAATGCATGAAGCACTTAGAAGTATTTATTAAATCTGGGATAAATTTATTGATTATATGCTTCTGCTTTCCTGACAGTATCTCATCTACTTATTCTTGTATCATTGTTGTGCTTAGGGTGTTGCTTTGCCAGACCCAAACACTAAAATCTAGGACAGAGGAGCCAAGATGGCTGATGAGACAGCCACAAACACCTTCTCCTACCAAGAAACCAGAACCATCAAGAAAATGAGCACACTGAGCAGATTTTCTGAAGGAAAGCATTGAGTGAATGGAGGGAGGATGCAGATTCTGGACTGAAGGGGAAGAAAGCTGGGAACCCCACACAGGGTTGCTGAGCATCATGACTCATTTCTGGCCCTCAGCAGCTCCTGGAGAGGGGTAAGTTAAATCAGTGATGAATAGCCTACTCTTAGCACTGACCTCCAGAATTTTAGCTGAGGGAGACCCCAATGACATTTGAACTGGCATGGAGAGCTGCTGGGAGAGTTCACAGAAACAGGACTTCACCCTGTATAAAGCCAGGGGGTTGGCATGGGAATGGCTGCCGGGGAGTACAGCCATGGATGCCCATACCCCAAGGCTTGCCACACTCCTATAGGAGGCTCTTGCCTTTGTTGACTGTCAGACCCAGACAGAACAGGACTATCTTGCCCATGACACAGAGCCAGTCTGTTTTCAGCACTACCCTGTCTGCCAGCCTCTCTCAGGGCTTGCCTGGCTGCACCCACTGGCTCAGCAGACTTAGATGCCCCAATAGGGTAATTCCCAGTGGCCATCACCATCAGCTCCATCACCAGAAGACTCTGCTTAACATCAGAGGGCCTTTACAGACAGGCCCCACCAGCGCATACTTGCCCACAGTCTCCCCTGCTGCTTTGCCAGTACATGCAAGGACTTTGCTGCTACTACCCCACCATGGTCAGCATGTGCACAGACCCCACTGTTACTGCCCCTGCCCAGATGAAGTGTTTTCCCTGGGAACCCTCACTATCAGAGTGTTGTTGCCGGCAAGCCAGGAACACATTGAACCCTCCAAACAGCAAGCGTTTAACCTCAAGAAATCAGATAACAAAGCTGTGCATATGGTCTCAGTCCCCTATGATTACAGCATGCAATCAAGAGCTGAGCTGAGCCTTGACTTCTGAAATTATCCAGAAACAAAGCCAGTCAACTAAAACCAACTTATACCAGAGTCAAACCCTCAAGCACACTGGAGAACATAAAAGCAAAAAGCCCCATCCAAAGGACAGCAACTTCAAGAAATAAAGGAACATAAGCCCACAAAAATGAGGAAGAAGTAGTGCAAGAGTTCTGTCAGCTCTAAGAGGCAGAGTGTTTTTTTACCTCTAAAAGATGGTACTACATCCCCAGGAATGCTTCTTAATCCGACAATAATAGTGGAAATGACAGATGTAGAAATCAGAATCTAGATGGCAATCATGATTGTAATTCAGGAGAAAGTTGAGATCCAACTTGAGGAATCTAAGGAATCTAATAAAAGGATTCAAGACTTGAAAATAGCCATTTTAAGAAAGAAGCAACCTAATCCAATAGAGCTGAAAACTCACTACAAGAATTGCATAATACAATTCGAAGTATTAACATCAGAATAGGCAAAGTCAAGTTCAGTCTCAGAACTTGAAGGTCAGTTTTTCAAGTGAACTCAGAAAAAAATTTTTAAAGATTTTTTTAAACTTGAACAAAACCTCGGAGAAATATTGGGTTATGTGAAGAGACCACAACAACTCATTAGTGTCCCTGAAAGGGAAGGAGAGAAAGAAAGCAACTTGGAAAATATATTTCAGGATACCGTCCATGAAAATGCTGCTAACCTCACTAAAGAAGTCAACATCCAAATTCAGAAAATGCATAGAACCTCTGCAAGATGCTGTAAAAGACCACCCCCAAGACACATAGTCAGATTCTGTAAGATCAATACAAAACAAAAAACATTAAAGGCAGCTAGAAAGAAGGTGCAGATCACATATAAAGGCAACTCCATCAAGCTAACAAGCAGACCTTTCAACAAAAATCTTACGAGCCAGAACAGATTGGATCTTACATTCAGCATCCTTAAAAAAATAAATTCCAATCAAAATTTTTAAATCCAGCCAAACTAAGCTTCATAAGCAAAGGATCGATAAAATCCTTTTCAGACAAGGAAATTTATTACCGCTACACCTGCCTTAAAAGAGGTTCTTAATTGAGTGTTAAACATGGAAATAAAAAACCATTACTGGCCACCACAAAAACACACTTCAGTACATAGACCATTGACACTATAAAGAAACTACACAATCAAATCTACATAACAATCAGTTAACACCACAATGACAGGATCAAATCCCCACATATCAATATTAACCTTGAACATGAACAGGCTAAACACCCCCTTAAAAGGGACAGAACACCAGACTGCTGCCTTCAAGTCACCCATCTCATATGCAATGACACCTATACACCCAAAGTAAAGAAATGAAGAAAGATCTATCAAGCAAAGATACAAANATGGCTTCACTGCCAAATTTTATTAAACATTTAAAGAAGAACTAATACCAGTAGTACTCAAACCATTCTAAAAAATAGAGGAGGAAGGAGTACTACTAAACTCAGTCTATGAGGCCAGTATTACCCTGATACAAAAACCAGACAGAGACACCAAAAAAGAAAACTGCGGGTCAACATATCTGATAAATGTTGCAAAACTCAACCAAATAGTAGCAAAGTGAATTAAACAATAGAGTAGAAAGATCATTCACCATGACCAAGTGGGATTCATCCCTGGGATGCAAGAATATACGCAAATTAGTCAATGTGATACATCATAACAGAATAAAAGTTGAAAACTGAATGATCATTTCAATTGATCACATAGTTTGATAAAGTCGACATCCTTTCATGATAAAAAAAAAAATCCTGAATAAACTGGAGATAGAAGGAACATACCTCAACATAATAAAAGCTATATATAACAGACCCACCAGTAGTATCATTCTGAATGGGGAAAAAAAAAATGACAGTCTTTCCTCTAAGATCTGGAACATGAAAATGATGCCACTGTCACCACTTATTCAGCATAGCACAGAAATCCTAGCTACAGCAATCAGACAAGAGAAAATTTTAAGGGCATCCAAATAGGAAAGAAAAAAAAGATAAATTGTCCCTGTTTTCTGATTACATGATCTTATATTTGGAAAAACTAAAAAAATCCACAAGAAAACTATTAGAACTCTGATCAACAAATTCAGAAAAGTTGCACCATACAAACTCAACATACAAAAATCAGAACTACTATATGCCAATAGTAAACAATGTGAAAAAGAAATCAAAGAGTAATCCCATTTACAATAGCCACACATAAAACTAGATACCTAGAATTTAACTAAAAATGTGAAAACTCTATAATAAAAACTATAAAACACTGAAGGAAATTAAAGAGGACTCCAAAAAGTAGAAAAATATTCCATATTCATACATTGGAAAAAAAAAATCAATAGTTAAATGATCATAATATCCAAAGCAATCTACAGATTAAATGCAATCCCTATGAAAATACCAATGACATTCTTGACAGAAATAGTACACAATTCTAAAATCTATGTGGAGCCACAGAAAACCTAGAATAGTCAAAGCTATTCTAAGGAAAAAGAACAAAACTGAAGGAATCACATTACCTGATTTCAAATTATACTACAGAGCTTTAGTAACCAAAACAGCATGGTCCTGGCATAAAAAAGACACATAGACCAATGGAACAGAACAGAAAATCCAGAAACGAATTCACACACCTTCAGTGAATTCACTTTTAACAAAGGTGCCAACATGCACTGAGAAAAGGCAGTCTTTTCAATAAATGGTGCCGAAAAGACCGGATATCCATATGCCAAAGAATGAAACTAAACCCCTATCTCTTGCCATATACAAAAATTAAATCAAAATGGATAAAAGACTTAAATCTAAGACCTCAAACTATGAAACTACTACAAGAAAACACTAGGGAAAATCTCTAGTACACTGATCTGAGTCAAGATTTCTTGGGCAATAATATCCCATAAGCACAGGCAACCAAAAAAAATGGACAGATGGGATCACATCAAGTTTAAAAAAAAAGCTTCTGCAGAGCAAAGGATACAATCAATAAAGTGAGGAAACAACCTACAAAATGGGTGAAAATATTTGCACACTAACCATCTAACAAAGGATTAATAACCAGAATATAAAAGGAGCTCAAACAACTCTATAGGACATCTAATAATCTAATCAAAAAATGGGCAGAAGATATGAATAGACATTTCTCAAAATATATACAAATGGGAAATAGGCATATGCAAAGGTCCTCAACATAATTGATCATTAGAGAAATGCAAATCAAAGCTACAATGAGATATCCTCTCACCCCAGCTAAAATGGCTTTTATCTAAAAGATAGGCAATAACAAATGCTGGCGAGGATGTGGATAAAAGGTAACCCAGTACACTGTTGGTAGCCATGTAAATTAGTACAACTGCTATGAAGAACAGTTTGGAGTTTCCTCAAAAAACTAAAAATTAAGCTACCCTGTGATCCAGCTATTCCACTGCTGGGTGTATCCAAAAGAAAGGAAATCAGTGTTATCAAAAAGACATCTACATTCCTATATTTGTTGCAGTACTGTTTGCAATAGCTAATATTTGGAAGCAACCTAAGTGTCCATCGACAAATGATTGAAGAAAATATGATACATATACACAATAGATATTATTCTTCCATTAAAAAGAATGAGATCCAATCATTTGCAACAACATGAATGAAACTGGAGATTATGTAAAGTGAAATAAGCCAGTCACAAAAAGACAAACATAACATTCTCACTTATTTGTGAAGTCTAAAAATAAAAATAACTCAACTCATGAAGATAGAGTAGAAGGCTAGTTATCAGAGAGCAGGAAGGATAGTGGGGGGCTAGTGGTGAGGTGGGGATGGCTAATGGGTACAACAAAAATAGAATGAATAAGACTACTAGCACAATAGGGTGACTATAGTCAATAATTGTATATTTTTAAATAAAGAATGTCATTGGAGTGTAATTCAAAGGAAAAATGCTTGAGGGGATGAATACTCAATTCTTTATGATGTGCTTATTTCACATCGCATGCCTGTATGAAAACATCTCATGTGCACCATAAATATACCCACCTACTCTGTACCTACAAAATTTTTTAAACCATAATTTTAAAACATGGCAGGAATGAACATATAGAAGAATTTTTAGGGAACATATGGACCTGAATACTGTTGAACAGTCAGATTAGCCAAGATCAGTTTATTATCAACAGCAGTCCCGTTTCTAAACTTGAGCAGCATTTCAGGTCAGAATTGGCTCCTAAGAATCATTGGCTGTTTGGGCCTACCCTATCTTCAGGTACTTACCCAGGTATATGCAAGTCTGTTAGGGGTTGAGTGGGGCTTGAAGCTGCTGCTTCTAAGCCTCAGCCTCTGGAAATTTCTAGGATCTTGGACACTTCTTCCTCACCACTCCTCAGTTTTGTTTTGTAGAAGCACAGAATTCTGCATTATAGCAGCTTCTCAAAAATGGCTTCTTCAGTCTTCAGCATGCTTAAGAATCGGCTCAAGAGCTCTGTAAAAATATGGACTCATTTCTCAGGCTTTACCCTCTGTATTTTACTGCTTGAGGTGGAACCCAGAAATCTTCATTCTTTTGTAACTCGCACTTTTAGGAGATGCTGACACAAATGGCCTGGAACCACAGTTGGATACTTTCTAAAATGTTCACTTGGCCATCATTAAAGGTAAGGAGGGGCATTTGAGTAAAGAAATCTAATGAGAATGATTCTGAGCACCTGCCCCAGAAGGAAGGTTAAGTATTTAATTTTTAAGGAATAAAGTTACCATTCAATGCATGAAGCACTTAGAAGTATTTATTAAATCTGGGATAAATTTATTGATTATATGCTTCTGCTTTCCTGACAGTATCTCATCTACTTATTCTTGTATCATTGTTGTGCTTAGGGTGTTGCTTTGCCAGACCCAAACACTAAAATCTAGGACAGAGGAGCCAAGATGGCCGATGAGACAGCCACAAACACCTTCTCCTACCAAGAAACCAGAACCATCAAGAAAATGAGCACACTGAGCAGATTTTCTGAAGGAAAGCATTGAGTGAATGGAGGGAGGATGCAGATTCTGGACTGAAGGGGAAGAAAGCTGGGAACCCCACACAGGGTTGCTGAGCATCATGACTCATTTCTGGCCCTCAGCAGCTCCTGGAGAGGGGTAAGTTAAATCAGTGATGAATAGCCTACTCTTAGCACTGACCTCCAGAATTTTAGCTGAGGGAGACCCCAATGACATTTGAACTGGCATGGAGAGCTGCTGGGAGAGTTCACAGAAACAGGACTTCACCCTGTATAAAGCCAGGGGGTTGGCATGGGAATGGCTGCCGGGGAGTACAGCCATGGATGCCCATACCCCAAGGCTTGCCACACTCCTATAGGAGGCTCTTGCCTTTGTTGACTGTCAGACCCAGACAGAACAGGACTATCTTGCCCATGACACAGAGCCAGTCTGTTTTCAGCACTACCCTGTCTGCCAGCCTCTCTCAGGGCTTGCCTGGCTGCACCCACTGGCTCAGCAGACTTAGATGCCCCAATAGGGTAATTCCCAGTGGCCATCACCATCAGCTCCATCACCAGAAGACTCTGCTTAACATCAGAGGGCCTTTACAGACAGGCCCCACCAGCGCATACTTGCCCACAGTCTCCCCTGCTGCTTTGCCAGTACATGCAAGGACTTTGCTGCTACTATCCCACCATGGTCAGCATGTGCACAGACCCCACTGTTACTGCCCCTGCCCAGATGAAGTGTTTTCCCTGGGAACCCTCACTATCAGAGTGTTGTTGCCGGCAAGCCAGGAACACATTGAACCCTCCAAACAGCAAGCGTTTAACCTCAAGAAATCAGATAACAAAGCTGTGCATATGGTCTCAGTCCCCTATGATTACAGCATGCAATCAAGAGCTGAGCTGAGCCTTGACTTCTGAAATTATCCAGAAACAAAGCCAGTCAACTAAAACCAACTTATACCAGAGTCAAACCCTCAAGCACACTGGAGAACATAAAAGCAAAAAGCCCCATCCAAAGGACAGCAACTTCAAGAAATAAAGGAACATAAGCCCACAAAAATGAGGAAGAAGTAGTGCAAGAGTTCTGTCAGCTCTAAGAGGCAGAGTGTTTTTTTACCTCTAAAAGATGGTACTACATCCCCAGGAATGCTTCTTAATCCGACAATAATAGTGGAAATGACAGATGTAGAAATCAGAATCTAGATGGCAATCATGATTGTAATTCAGGAGAAAGTTGAGATCCAACTTGAGGAATCTAAGGAATCTAATAAAAGGATTCAAGACTTGAAAATAGCCATTTTAAGAAAGAAGCAACCTAATCCAATAGAGCTGAAAACTCACTACAAGAATTGCATAATACAATTCGAAGTATTAACATCAGAATAGGCAAAGTCAAGTTCAGTCTCAGAACTTGAAGGTCAGTTTTTCAAGTGAACTCAGAAAAAAATTTTTAAAGATTTTTTTAAACTTGAACAAAACCTCGGAGAAATATTGGGTTATGTGAAGAGACCACAACAACTCATTAGTGTCCCTGAAAGGGAAGGAGAGAAAGAAAGCAACTTGGAAAATATATTTCAGGATACCGTCCATGAAAATGCTGCTAACCTCACTAAAGAAGTCAACATCCAAATTCAGAAAATGCATAGAACCTCTGCAAGATGCTGTAAAAGACCACCCCCAAGACACATAGTCAGATTCTGTAAGATCAATACAAAACAAAAAACATTAAAGGCAGCTAGAAAGAAGGTGCAGATCACATATAAAGGCAACTCCATCAAGCTAACAAGCAGACCTTTCAACAAAAATCTTACGAGCCAGAACAGATTGGATCTTACATTCAGCATCCTTAAAAAAATAAATTCCAATCAAAATTTTTAAATCCAGCCAAACTAAGCTTCATAAGCAAAGGATCGATAAAATCCTTTTCAGACAAGGAAATTTATTACCGCTACACCTGCCTTAAAAGAGGTTCTTAATTGAGTGTTAAACATGGAAATAAAAAACCATTACTGGCCACCACAAAAACACACTTCAGTACATAGACCATTGACACTATAAAGAAACTACACAATCAAATCTACATAACAATCAGTTAACACCACAATGACAGGATCAAATCCCCACATATCAATATTAACCTTGAACATGAACAGGCTAAACACCCCCTTAAAAGGGACAGAACACCAAGTTGTATATAGGAGCAAGACTGAACCGAAGACTGCTGCCTTCAAGTCACCCATCTCATATGCAATGACACCTATACACCCAAAGTAAAGAAATGAAGAAAGATCTATCAAGCAAAGATACAAACAAAAAAAAAGAGCTTGGGTTGCTATTCTTATTTCAGACAAAAAAGACTTTAAAAATCAGCAGTGATCAAAAAGGACAAAGAAGAGCCTTACATAATAAAGAGTTTAATTAAACAGGAAAATTTTAATGCTCCTGCATATATATGCACCCAACATTGGAGCACCCAGATTCATAAAACAAGTTCTTAGAAACTTACAAAGAGATGTAAATAACCACACAATAATAGTAGGAAACTTCAACACCCCATGGACATTACAGCAATCAAAACAGACAACACACACACACATTCAGGACTTAAATTTAACAGGTAATTTATAGAGCAAACAGGTTTGATTGACTCATAGTTCTACAGGCTGTACAGGAAGCATGGCTGGGTAGGCCTCAGGAAACTTACAATTGTGGCAGAAGGTGAAGGGAAAGCATGCATGTTCTACATGTCTAAATCAAGAGGAAGAGAAGAAAGGTAGGGACATTCCACATACTTTTCAACAACCAGATATCATGAGAATGCAACTATGACAACAACAGCAAGGGAAAAGTTCATCCCCATGATCCAATCACCTCCCACCAGGCCCTTCCCTTGAGCATTGGGGATTGTAATTCAACATGTGACATGGGCAGGAACAGAGCCAAACCATATCATTCCACCCCAGCCCCTCCCAAATCTTATCTGGTCTTCAACGAAGTCAACAATAACAAGCAATGGGGAAACAACTCCCTATTCAATAAATGGTGCTGGGATATCTGGTTATCCATCTGTGGAAGATGGAAACTAGGCCTCTTCCTTTCTCCATATACACGAGCAACTCAAAATGGACTAATGACTTAACTGTAAACCTAAAACTATAAAAACTCTAGAAAAAAACCTACGAAATACCATTCTGGATATAAGCCATGGCAAAGATTTCATGGAGACTCCAAAAGAAATTGCAACAACAGACATAGATAAGTGGGACCTAATTGAACTAAAAAGCATCTGCACAGCAAAAGAAACTATCAAATAGACAACGTACAGAATTGGAGAAAATATTCACAAACCATGCATTTAACAAAGTTCTAATATCCACGTCGATAAAAAACTTACATCGACATACAAAAACAAGTAACACTTAAAAATGGGCAAAAGTTACGAACAGACACTTCTCAAAAGATGACATACAAGTGACCAACAAACATAAAAATATGCCCAACATCACTAATCATTGTAGAAATGCAAATCAAAACCACAATGAGACACCATCTCATACCAGTCAGAATAACTATTATCAAAAAGTCAAAAAATAACAAATGCTGATGAGGCTGCAGAGAAAAAAAAATGCTTGTACACTGTTGGTGGGAAAGTAAGTTAGTTCAGCCATTGTGAAAATAGTCTGGTAATTTTCCAAAGAACTTAAAAGAGATCATTTGACCCAGCAATCCCATTACTGGGTATATACCCAAAGGAATAGTCTATCACAAATACACACATACACTTGCATGTTCATTATAGCACTATTCACAACAGCAAAGACAAAGAATCAACCCAGACGCTCATCAATGGTGGACTGGATAAAATGTGATACATATACACCATGAAATACTACGCAGCCAAAAAAGAATGAAATCGTGTCCTTTGCAGCAGTTGTGTCCAATGTAGCCAGAGGCCATTACCCTGAACAAATTATTGCAGGCACAGAAAACTAAATACCACATGTTCTCACTTATAAGTGGGAGCTAATACATGGACACAAAGAGACCAGGGCCTACTTGAGGGTAGAGATAGGGGGAAGATAAGGATTGAAATACTACCTTATCAAGTACTATGCTCACTACCTGAGCGATGAAGTAATTTGCACACCAAACCCCAGTGACACGGAATTTACCTATGTAACAAATATAGACATGTACCCCTTGAAAGTCAGAAGGAGAAAATTAATAAAGTCTACATATTTTTAGTACAGGCATTTGGTTAGAAAACTTTCTTAAAGGTTTGAATCTAATTGTGCTATTTCCTTCCAGAAGTGGTTCTCAAGTTTTAGCGCACACAGAAATCACCTAAGAAAAAAGAAGAGTGCTTTTTCTGAAGTGATGCCTTTTCTATGAAAGCCAAAAAAATTTCTAGCTGAAGAGAAGCAGCGCAATTCAACACCCAAGGATAAGGGAGGAAACTGAGCCATACGAGGAATATGGAGTATTGGTTCCTGGCCACACAGCATCACATTCTCACCCAAAGAGCCATTAAATGACATTATGGTGAGGTGTGATCTCTTGCATCAGAATCGGCTGAGGTTGTTGATAGAAATACAGATTTCTGAAACTGTGACACATCCCAGATCTATTCAGTCAGAAACTCTGAGGACCAGGCCTAAAATATATATTAATATTTTAACAAACATCTGTGGCGACCTTTATTGACACTAAAGTTTGAACACAGTCCCTAAAGGGAACCTTCACAATTAGATTCATGTCATTCACAGCAACGTCTCAACCAAGTGTCTGCAACTGGACTTATATGCCTTTCCAAAGTCACGGCACACTTAAGCAGAAAGAAACGAAACAAGAGAAAACAGATGTAATATTAGGGAGAAATGCAAACATACTGCAGGAGGTTCTGAGTCAGGAAGATTTAAAAAGAAAGTAACTTATAGCTAAGATAGGATACCATGGCTGAAAGCACTACATTCTAACTAGCTACTTCACAGAAATAATTACGGTGTTAAAAAGTGACAAATGCAATTCATTTTATTATAATACATATTTCTGAAGATACAAATGATGCCATAAAAATATATTCCTAACTGCAAATAAGTCAGTAAGCCATTCTGATGTGCAGAATTAAACCACGGGCTGTTTAGCAGGGACACAGTTGCTAATCACCAAGCCTAAAAAGCAGAACAGTAAATGTTCTAATCTACTGTGTGTCAGGAACCAGAGGAAAAAATCTTTTATTTTTCCTTTTTGAGATGGAATCTCCCTGTCACCCTGGCTGGAGTGCACTAGTGCAATCTCAGCTCACTGCAACATTCACCTCCTGGGTTCAAGTGATTCTCGTGCCTGAGCCTCCTTAGTAGCCAGAATTACAGGCACCCACCCCCATATCCCACTAATTTTCAGATTTTTTAGTATAAACAGGGCTTCACCATGTTGGCAGGCTGGTCTTGAACTCCTGACCTCAAGTGATCCTCCCTCCTCAGCCTCCCAAAGTGCTGGGATTACAGGCCTGAGCCACTGTGCCTGGCCTCACTTTTTAACTGGGCAAGACTATTACACGAAGGAAAAGTTTACAGCACATAATTTAGGCTGGTATGGCTGGAAAGAAAGTGTAATGATTAGATTGAGGAGTAGGGAAGCACAAATCACAGGTTGGTCTCTCCAGCTGAGTTCACCTATGTGTATTATAGCCAGTAGTACAATTGGCAATAACAGATTGTGGATGCTTTTGAAATGCTCTCGCTAGTTGAAAGGTCCCGAGATCATCAAATCGAACCTCATTTTATAGAAGAGGAACTTGGGCAAATAATTTAGCCTCTCTGGGCTTTAATGTCATCCCAACTCATTTGTTCTGAGGCAAGACTGCAGCCTGAATCATGAGACTTCATTGCTTTCTTCTATACAAATTCCCAAAACATGACTGCTCTGCTAAATTGTGAGATAAAATTGAGTTGTATACAGTGTCTGTCTCAAAAGTCTAAAAATTCTACAAATTATCCTTAAGTCTCAACTATTTATTGAATAACTCCTATGTATGAAATACTTTGTTAGACATTGGAATTAATCATTTTCATGAAAGAAAAAAAGAAAGAAGAAAAAATTAAACCTAGCAGAGATGTTTTCAGGACCGGGTGATGGATATGGTGCGTCTTCAGCTGTTCTTGCATATTAGGCTAATTACAAGTTCTGAGTCCCATGTTGATACTTTTCACCTGTTGTCTACTGGGATTTTCGAAAAAAACAAGCAACATATTTCTTACGGATCCCCCAGCATCAAAGCTGAAGATTAAACAAATGAAATGTTTTAAAATTGAGCTGATATTTCAGCCATTACCACTGCAGTTGAATAAACAAAGTTCAGGGGCCAAGAGGGTGACTGAGGTTGTCTCAGTTGTCTTTTCAGGGAGGAAAATGGGTCCACTTTCACGCTAGAGAATGCTTCTCTTAAAATTTACTCGATGGGGCAGTTTACAAACTGTACAGAGCCCAAGAGTTCCAAAAAATGTGCTTCTTGGATGGTATATGGGGACAAAGGAGCTACAAAGTGGGGGTGTGGGAGGAGCAAGTTCTGGATTCAACTGAAACAGTTCTCTTATGTATCATATTCAGGGTTTCATATTAGTTTTCATTCCTTCTCCCAAGAATATTTCTGCTGCTGCTAGAAAGCATCTGACACATCACACTAAGTCATCACATATATCAAAAATTCTAATTTCATAGAATGGCAGGTATAACACTTTCGACAACCCACACCCTTGTTTTGTAACTGTATTTCATAGGTATTTGCCTGCCTTCTCTGTATGTCATTGCATCTTAGAAGAGTTTATAGCATTAAGACTAAAACAAAAAGAACATTGTTCAAACAATTGATTTTCATAGGTATACACGTAAACCCAAAAATCCCAGATACCAGTTATCATCTTTTCTCTAAAAAACTTTATGTCCTGGATGCCGGTGCCTTGAAACCTATTTTAATTGTATCCTCATTAGTAAGTTTTCTATACAATGGTAATCATCGATCACGGTAAGATCCCTCTAATAAAAAATAAAGGAAAATCTGTGTGATCTTTGTTAGCACCGCATAATTCAAGGTCCTGTACTATCTGCAAGTTCTTCCATGGGGATTTTATGTAGGGGCTCATTGGACACCCAGCTAGCTGAATAGATTGGGCCTTGCTAAAACTGAATACAGCTCCATCATCGTTGAATGGATTAGTGGAATAATCAGCAATAAAATGCTATGAAGATCTGAGAAGTTGAATACATGGTAATAGTCATCCCAATAAAACTGTTCTGGAAATGACTAATGAATCATCAACAGTAATTCTGTCATGCTAGGAATGCAACAGAAATGGAGCCAAGCTGCACATTAGAAGCTACTTGAAGTCCCTGTGAACTGAGGCCTTCTTCGGTTACAAAAGACAAGTTCATCCAACAAATATTTACTGCATGTCTGCTACGTGCCAGCCACAGATAGGTGAGATCCTCTGTCTCTTATTTATGAAACGGTAAGAATTTTTATTTCTTTTCCCTGCTTCAATCAGTTCCCCCACCCCAGAGAGGCCCCTATTTTAGATCTTTCAAGAGTCATTCAGGTCGGGAAAGTAACAGAGCTCGACTTCACAGTTCTCCCATCAGCTCTGCTGACCACCCTCAACTTGTGAAACACAGGTGAAAGCAACATCTTCCACTGCTGCAACTGCCTTCCACAGAAACCTTCTCACCCGAAACTTAACTTGGAGAACTGCAGGAGAAATGTTATGAACAACCGAATCAACAAGATGGAGAGAGAAGGCCCTTTTCAGACATTTTAATTTCTGTGAGCATCAATTACATACAAGCACTGTGTTGGTTCATAGCCAGAGAAATGAGTGAGCAGATTACTACCTGAGAGGAATTGACAGTCTAATGGGGGAGAAAGAAGTATCATTAGTGTAACAGTGTTTAAATCGTGCAACAAAGCACTTGGGAAAGAGAGCAGAGCTTGATTCAGATGAACAGAAGAGTCAGGATTCACAAAAAAGGGACGGTCTGCACTGAGACAATGGGAGCCACGGAAAGGATAACTGAGCAAAGCCAGGCCAGCCCCCAATCCACTTGCATATTGTATACTAAGCAGGCAGAAAGCCGGGGAAATCTTCCATGGGATTCGTCCCCTCTCCACGTGGTTTCATGTGTATAAAGAAAATGGCTGTGCTTTAGTCAGGAATAGGTGGAGGTGGCCTTCTGGTGCAACATGACTCAGAGGGTTTGGAGTGCAGGCACACAGCTCCACACATTATTTAACCAAGCCACAGGAGGGGCATTAAGTAACCACTAATGTGCACTCATGCTTGGCTTAGAGCCATTCTTGTCTGTGAAAGGTTTGACTACCTTGCTGATGCTGTACATACACCTTGCTTGCACCCACAGCCTACTTGCACCCAGAGAGAGAATGAAGCCATGTTGAAACTCCCTGCAATTCGAGTGTTTTCAGCTGCCTCCCACTTGTCTACCTACTCCCCTCAAACCTGTTAGAACCTGACTATGTTTCCACAATACCTTCCCAATGAGATTCTTAAGCATCTTAAGTTACATTTCCATTTCCTTCCAGGTTTAAGAAAATCATGACCAACCCAAACATCTGGGCAATTTTAGCCACCTTTAGGGTAAGGAAAAGCCATTTTGAGAAGCCGGGGCTGTGCAGGCTGGAGGGATGATGGTCAGGTTCCCATCAAAGAGTGAAGACCAAAACCTAGGCTTCCTGCCTCCTAGGATCCTTCCTGACCTGCTGCCTATTCATTCCAGATTCCCTCTACTGAGAAGGTTTTGGCTCCTTACTGCCATGCAACATGATTGTTTTTATTGATATCCAAACGTTTTGATGGTCAGAGGCCAGTGTGGGTGAATGCTGAACTTCCACAGTTAACATTACAGCTCCTGCCAATACTGATGTGCTCCTTCACACAAAATGTGCTTGCTATTGTCCCTGACTTTAGGTTCCCAGGGTTGGGGGGTTATGGGAAAATATAGAGAGCACAGCGTTTCCAAACTTAATTGAAGGAGCCCAGGAGCAATGAGCAAAATGATGATATTGTCACATGCTGATGGAATACTGAGTAACTGCTCTCTGACTAGCGGCTCAATACAGCAAAGGCAGCTTTTTCCATGCCTGGTGATTGGACCAGGGTATCATCATTCAAGCCCCAGGTGTACAGCTGTGGTGCCTAGAACCCAGTAGTATGTATTGCTTTAATGACGCCTTACTGCACCTGGGAACTTTTTTAAACTACCATAGCCCAAGTGCCGTATCTGGCTAATTAAATAGTAGAGGGATAAGACCCAGGTATCTGTTATTTAAAAGCTTCTAATAGAATCACTGTGACTAGCATCTTGATTTGTGCTGCTTTAACATAATACCAGAAACTGGGCAATTTATAACAAATTTATTTATCACAGATCTGGAGTCTGAGAAGTCCAAAAATCAAGGTGCCAACACCTGACATGGTGGAAGGACAAGACTGCAAACTAGCCAAATGCTGCTGTATGGAGCCTCTTTTCTAAGGACCTTAATTCCATTAATGAGGGAGGCATCCTCTCAGCCTCACCACCTCCAACAGGCCCCACCTCTTAATACCATTGGCAACACTTGAATTTTAGAGAGGCCATTAAAACCACAGAAGGCTGAGTGCAGTGGCTCATACCTGTAATGCCAGCACTTTAGGAAGATGAGGCAGGTGGATCACAGGGTCAGGAATTCAAGACCAGGCTGGCCAAGATGGTGAAACCCCATCTCTACTAAAAACACAAAAATTAGTCGGGTGTGGTGGCACATACCTGTAGTCCCAGCTACTCGGGAGGCTGAGGCAGGAGAATCACTTGAACCTGGGAGGCAGAGGTTTCAGTGAGCCAAGGCTGACCCACTGCACCCTAGCCTGGGCGACAGAGCAAGACTCCCTCTAAGAAAAAAAAAAAAAAAAAAAACCACCAGAGCAAACAGTGATCCAATGGAAATAGACACATTAGCATCTGGGAGGGTCTTCTGTGCTTAATGATTCCTCCTCATTCATGTCTAACAGGCCCCCACAAGAAATAACATCACTGACATGAAATCCAGGAAGATCATTTGTAGCTGAAATCAAGTAGTCTGGCTGTTTTTGGAGAGAACCACAACATATAGCCCTGACAGTTCTAGAGTAGTGGAGCAGGTATAACTTTGGAACTGAAGACCCACTCACCATAGGTTGCATCAGAAGATACTTTCTCCTCCATTCTCTGTTAATTTTCTTTTCAGAGATTCTGATGTGATTGTGTTGGGGTGAGGCTTCAGCCATCTACACTTTTTAAAAGCTCCCATGATGATTCTAATGTATGTACAGTTTGAGAAGAACTGCTCTAAGGTTCTCAAAGTTTGCTGCATATTAGAATCAACTGAGGAGCTTTGTTAACATCCTGATGTCCCAGGCCACACTGCACACCAATTAAATCCAAACCTCTAGGGATAGGACCCAGGCATCAGTGTCTATAAATCTCTCCAGGTATTTCCAACATGGCAAGTCAAAATTGAGAACCAGTGCTTTAAAGTGCCCTACAGATGAAAGAACACCAAAGGAAGAGAAGAGGCCCTGGATTTCAGGCTCTGCTTTGACACTAATTTGCATGTAACCTTGGACAAGTCATTTCACCAGTCTAGGCTTCAGTTTTCCCAGCTAAGAAATTATATTTACAACTTATAGCTCTAATACACATCCTCTGTGAATGTTACAATGGCTTTGCTAAGCCAGCTCACTTGCCGCATGTGTCGCCTCCTACAGTTCTGAATGTATCTACCTCTCTGCTGTTGAAAGGAGATGGTCACCTGCCTCAAAGATTAACAATCCTGGGCATTGTTTCTAAAGCAGGAGGACATAAGGGCATCCCAATTCTTCCCAACCTCTCTACTCAGATTAAAGATGTAATGCAACCATGGTCCTGTGTAGAGTAACTGTCACTAAGCAATTTGGTCAAGTCATGGTCAGAACATGGTCTGACATGGTCTGGCGGTCACCCGTGTAGGAGGAGCTGTGATAGATTCAGTTTTTGTTCTTTCACAATACCCCCAATACATCAGGCACAAACATCCTGTTGATCTAGACAGACTTGCATCACTAGCTGTGAATCACTGAGAATGGCAACATCTGTACCAGGAACCTCTAGACTTGAAATGCCCCACTGCTTTCCTTATGTATTTCTAATACCAGTGCACAAACAGCATCACTAAATGAAAGCCAAGGAGAAAATAATTAGCAACCTAGCCTCTAGATCCTTCTTGATAACCTACAGTTGTAGGAGTTTGGTTGTCAGAAGACCAGGATTCAAGCCTCAGTTCCCCCATACACTGGCTGCATGACTTTGGGTAAGCAAAGCTCTGCTACTAAGGCTCTCAGGCTCTCATTTCTAAAATAGGGATCATATCTGCTACTCCTCAGAAGGATGAACACTGGATGAAGCAAAGTAAGGGAGATCATTTTGTAAGACATTATTTCTCTACCTTTTTTCCCTTGGACTGCCTTCTCTCAAAAAGCACAGAAATTCATTATTCCCTGTTGTGATATAATTCCCCCACAGATGGGTCCCATTTGATATCCCAGACATCAAGTTCCTGTAATCTAACACACACAAAGGATGCAGGCCATGTGGAGATGCTACCCATTAACACAGGACTTAGGAGAAGGCAATAGGGCAATTATGAAAAAAATTTCCCAGTCTCAATTCTGTATGTGTGTTAAGTGTTCTCACAATGGAAAAGGAAATTAGGCGGAATCCAAATACAAAATAGGACTTGGGTTGCTGAAAAAAGTGAGACTATTCTGTGAAACAAAGGCAGCAAGAGGGAGATAGAACGGGATTTTCCAGTGAGACATAAAAGCTGTTATCAAGTTGTTATCGTGACTAACAAGGATAGGCATGGTGATTTGCCTCTTTTTTGCTCCAGTTCTTCCAAACCAGGGATGCTTTTCAGACCAGGGAGAACAAATGCATTCAGCTGCTGAAGCGCTTCTAAGCGCTTAGATTTCACAGAATCTTCTCCTTATTCTGAAGGAAATCCATTTTTACAAGTATAGGTTATTGAAAGTGACGTTGAGGATAGAAATGATTAAAATAGTAACAGAGAGGAAGAGTTCTCCCAAGTTACAGATGAAGACACTGGAATTTAGAAGTTAATCCCACGTAAAGCCACAAAGTCTCATTCCAGACTCAGCTCTTCTCTCTATACCACAAAAAGGCTATGGAAGATGTACTGTCAAAAAATAAAAATATTTGCACCATTTACCTGAAAATCAGACTACTGTCAATATAGCCCAGGCTAGATAATAATCATGTGCTGAGTACTTCATATGCCCCAGGGTATCCTTAAAATAATTTACATATATTGACTTATTTAATTCAAAGCAACCCTCTGAGTAGATGCCATTATTTCCCTATTTTATAGAAGAGGAAACAGATATTAAGTAGCTGCCTGAGCTCACATAGCTAAGAACTGTCAGAGCTGAAATTCAAACACAGGCCATTGGCTCCAAATCCCACATCATAATCACTATTTGATACTGTACATGAATCAAAGACTCCAAGCATTGATAATAACTACCCCAAAACGCTGACAAACATCTCACTGATTTCTTAAGCCCCACTTGGAGCCTCACTGACCCTTATTTAGTATCTAATTCTTAACAAGCTTGCAAAAAACTTTCACGTGCAAGGCTGGCATGATCTGGCCCGTGCCTCCAGCTCCACCTTCGTTTTCTGCCATTCTCTCCCTCTGCTCCAGCCTCACAAGCATGTTTTGATGCCCCTCCGCTTGGTGCCTTGGCACCTGCTTTTCCCTTTGCCCAGAATGTTCTTTTCATACTCACCCTTCAGACCTCAGTTTAAATGTCACTTCCTCTTGGAACTTTACCATCATTCTGCTTTTTTATAACACTTTTCTATCAGATCACTTACCACAACCATAGATTTGTTTGTGTCATTATCGAATTTACAAGGGCAGGAGTAGAGGCAGTTCTGCTCACCCCTGTATTAAGTGTACACACTCTGGAACAATGGCTGTGGAATAAGTATTTGTTAGCTGCGTTAGTGACACTATTGCACATTTATCTTCATAATGCTGGAAGATGAATGGACAAGGGTAGCATTAATCTCATTTTAAACATGAGTGTACTCAAGACCCGAAATATTTAGAGTGATTTGCCATAATACTACTAATAAGTAGTGGAGCTAGAATTCAATTCATTCAAGGTCAGGTGGTCCAAGTGCCCGATGCTGCCCTTTGTCCACTCCATGCAATGAATTAATTATGTGAGCTCTGTTTTCAGTAGCAAGTAAGTTGCCGACTCACAGTGCTAGGTAAACATACCATCAAAACCATATCTATACCCATTTGCCTTTCTCGTTTCCCCAGAATCAGAAAACATGAATGTTCTGTTGTTGACCGATAGTCACTAAAAGGCTGGTTTTAGGCACCATATAGAACAAGCCCTTGGTTCTAAACATTATCTAGTAAGATAGAAAGTCAAATTAGCAATTTCGAGTCGTTCTTGGAGTTTAGTTCAAAAACGTATGTGAGATTAACTCAGCATTTGTTTAGAGTCAAGAGAAACAGTAACCAAATGCACAGAAAACATAGTCCACGTGCCCTTCATCAGAGCATTGACCTTTCAGCTCTGGGATCCTTCTCGTAGAAGATGAGAAGCATGGATTTGGTGATCTCTAAGTTTTTTCTTCTCTAAATTCATGGTCTTTCAAATACACTAATATATTTGCTCACAATTTGGTAAGAATATTTTTGAGACTAATTATGTTTTTTTAATATATTTTCCTCCTGTTCAAGAAGGTAGAAATCTCCTCCTGGCTATTAAAAAAAAAAAAACACAAAGGTAGAAGTCAATGCATCCATCCTTTAGAGATGTGAGATGTTATACTCAGGGTTAGGATTCAGCCCCAGCTGAGGGCTGAGGGGAGTGGGTGGACGTGGGGCAGGGATCTGGAAGAACACTTGAGACAGCAGGTAGCCGAGACATGTCTTTATTCAGCAGCTCCCTCACAGTATCAGTGGTACTTTTATACATTACACAAACGATAGTGGCTGAGAGCCAGGTGGTGGGCTTCCCTAGGTTATGTCTACATGGCTATGATTATATAAGACACGGGACGGTGCACCTGTGAATGAGAAGTCTCCAGGTTGTTTACCTCGGCCTATGCCTGCTGCCCTATGCCTGCCTGGCTGCAGCACTGCCACGTTCCTCACAACAAGCCAGAACTCAAAAGCTGCCTGCATACAATTCCTTTCCCCACTTTTTTTTTTTCTCAAAACACCCAAGACCGTAAATGGGGAGAAAGAATTTGATACATAAAGTTGAGAACAGGTCTCTAAATCTAGAGAGCAGATGATATATAGCCAGCTCCCTGGCTGTATGGTCACCACACCTGATAGCAGTAGCTTAAGCATGCTGATAGAATGACCCTGTACAGCAGATGCATCTGAATGTGTCCCAAGATAGAGAATTCAGGAGTGGCCAACCCAGAGATTCACTTCTTGGCTGTGGGAAATATCTGAGCCAACGGCCAACCCATGGAACACGGGCCATAGAGGAGATTGAGACCCTGAGACGGAGGCTAAATGAGGGTTGCCACATAGAGGTTGTTGGAGAGTGTTCAGTGAAAATGCCCTATAAACTGTATGCTGTTTGCAAGTAGTTTCAAGGGGTTCAGAATCATGCTACTGACTCCAGTGAATATGGCACCAGGTTCAAGCAGCTGAAGAGACCCAGAGCCAACGAGCAAAACACTGGGGGCTTACCCAGGAGAGAGTTCGGTGGTCGCAGGCCAGGCAGGAGAACCACCTTGCACACAATCTCATGCCGGCAGGCTGGACAAGATAGCGACCTTACAGCCAGTTCAGTGGTGGTGGTGGTGGTGGTGGTCTGAAGAACCGCATGGCAGCAGCGGCGAGCTGGGCAGGAAAGCCGCCACCGGTTGTGAACTGCCTGCAGTTTATATAGGATTTTTACTTAACGCCCTGCCCCTAACAACCTCCACCTGGCAACCTTCATTTAACCCAAAACTCAGAGCCTCAATCCCCTGACTGGCTCTCATTCCACGGGTCAGCTGGTGGCTCAGCTGTTTCTCATAGACAAGGAATAATCTTCACGTTGGCCACTCCCAGATTCCCTAGTTTGGAACACAAATTCAGGTGCACCTGGATAAGGGTCATTTTAAGGCTATGCTGTGGTTATTGCTTTCAGGTGCAGTTACCCTGCAGGGAGGTAAGTTTGAGCAAGAGTATGCCCTGAGGTTGGGAGCTTCAAGCTGAAATCAAGTTGATTTCCAGAAAAAAAATTTCAGTACAGTATTTCCTGGATTTCTGAGTTAGTTAACTGTAATTCCTATCACTTGAATATGATAACTTGTATCAAGACCAATGAGATGTAGTTGCAATGAGCAGACTTGCAGAGGAGAAAATAGCACAGACAGAGCAAACTGCCCTTAGAACTGACAGAACAGCAGAAAAGAATACTCCCCCAATTTTGTGAAGAGAGCAGGAATGGCTTTGACTGGATAAGAATTTAGGCCGGGCGCGGTGGCTCAAGCCTGTAATCCCAGCACTTTGGGAGGCCAAGGCGGGTGGATCACGAGGTCAAGAGATCGAGACCATCCTGGTCAACATGGTGAAACCCCGTCTCTACTAAAACTGCAAAAAATTAGCTGGGCATGGTGGTGCGTGCCTGTAATCCCAGCTACTCAGGAGGCTGAGGCAGGAGAATTGCCTGAACCCAGGAGGCGGAGGTTGTGGTGAGCCGAGATCGCGCCATTGCACTCCAGCCTGGGTAACAAGAGCGAAACTCCGTCTCAAAAAAAAAAAAAAAAAGAATTTAACCGTGTACAATTCAGTCATTATTTTCTGAAGTCTTAGAGCCTAGCACTTAATAGACATTTTAACTGATTAATTCATTTTAATTTTTAGTTACTGGTATAATTGTTCAAGTTATGTTATTATATTAAGAACTGTCTCAGGAATAAATTTTCTATGCTCATATAACCATAGCTACTTTAGCCAGACTGGCTTTTGGCATCTCATATCTCTCATTGTCAACTGAAAATACACACCTCATAATTGAAAAGAAGCACCAGTGAACATCCCCAGGAAAGACAAATCACTTGCAAATACATTTAATAGAGTTTCTCATCATGCTTTGATTATAAGGAATAATGACTTGAGAGGTGAATACTTCAGATCAATTAAGAATAGTAGACATTTCCATTTTATGCTCTAAAATTAACCCCCAAAACAACAATGTGAATAAGAAACAGAAGTACAATCTCCATTTTTATAAATACAGAAGACATAAAACCCAGAACCACAACATATTAAGATAGAAAAATGATGGAATGGGAACACCCGTCTAACCAAGAAAAAGCCAACTTAAGGCAAACAATTCTTAACAATTGTGTCTGTGCCTGGTGAGGCAGCAGGCACAGGGGAGGAAGCAGGCTAGAAAAAAAAGAGAAATTATTTAGAAGTGGTGTAAGAAACAATTAGACCCCAGATAATTCCCAAATATTAACAGGTGAAAATGCCTCTAATCCCTGAAGGTGATGGACAGCATATTCTGGGGGGAAATAAATAAGAGACTATAAAAGTGGGGATGCCAGGCACAAACGATATGCTGAACTAAAACCAGGAGCTAATTTTAAAGTTTATATGCTGAACGGAGACCCTCAGATCCTCTTTCCCTGAGCAGTTTCAGTCTTTACCCTGAAAGCAGTTTCAGTCCAGTCTTTACCCTAAAAGCAGTAGATGGGATGCTATTTTCCTGGTAAAAATTGAACCACCCCAGAGTAAAAGACAGTAAGAAATTAACATGTAAGGATTTCCAACCAGAAAGCAGGATAATCATTAGGTTGTCCTTAGGATGATATGGTTTGGATCTGGGTCCTCACCCAAATATCATGTTGAAATATAATCCCCAATGCTGGAAGTGGGCCTGGTGGGAAGTGATTGGATCATAGGGGCAGTTTCTCATGGTTTAACACCATCCCCCCTGGTGCTGTTATTGTGACAGTGATAATGAGTTCTCATGAGATCTTGTTGTTTAAAAGTTTACGGCATCTCCCCATTCTGTCTCCTGGTCCTGCTCCTGTCATGTAAGATGTTTGTTCCCACTTTGCCTCCATAATTGTAAGTTTCCCAAGGCCTCCCTGGAAGTAGATGTTGCCATGCTTCCTGTACAGCCTGCAGAATTGTGAGCCAATTAAACCTCTTTTCTTTACAAATTGCCCAGTCTCAGGTAGATTTTTATAGCAAGGCAAGAATGGACTAATCCAAAAAAAAACTGGTATTGAGGAGTGGAGCATTGCTATAAAGATACATGAAAATGTAGAAGCGACTTTGCAACTGGAAATTTTGGAACTTTCTAGAGACTTGTTAAATAGTTGTGACGAAAATGCTGATAGTGATATGGACAACGAAGTCCAGGCTGAGGAGGTCTCAGATGGAAATGAGGGACTTATTAGGAACTGGAGTAAAGGTCAGTCCTGCTGTGTTTTAGCAAACAGCTTTGTTGGACTGTGCCCCTGCCCTAGGGATTTTGGAACTTTGAACTTGAGAGAGATGATTTAGGGTAACTGGTGGAAAAAATTTCTAAGCAGGAAAGTGTTCAAGATGTGACCTGGCTGCTTCTAACAATCTATGTTCAAATGTATGAGCAAAGAAATGATCTGAAGCTCAAACTTATATTTAAAAGAAAAGCAAAGCATAAAAGTTTGGAAAATTTTCAGGTTGGCCATGTGGTTAAAAAGAAAAGCTCATTTTCAGGGTAGGAATTCAAGTATGTTGCAGAAATTTGCCTAAGAGGAAAGGAGCCATGTGGTAATATCCAAGACAATGAGAAGGCCTTGAAGGCATCTCAGATTTCTAGCAGCCTCTCCCATCACAAGCCCACAGGCCTAGGAAGGAAGGATGGTTTTGTGGGCCAGGCCCCGGGCCCTGCCACCCTGCACAGCCTCAGGACATTGCTGCCTGTGTCCTAGCCATTCTAGCTCCAGCCATGGCTCAAAGAGGCCCAGGTACAGCTCAAACCACTGCTTCAGAGGGTGCAAACTGTAAGCTTTGGCAGTTTCCATGTGGTGTTAAGTCTGCATGTGCACAGAGAGCAAGAGTTGAGGCTTAACAGAGAAATTAGACAAGAGAAAGAAGTAAAGGACATCCAGATTGGCAAAGAGGAAGTCAAAGTGTTGCTGTTTGCTGATGACATGATTGTATACCTAGAAAACCATAGAAACTCCTACAAAAAAGCTCCTAGAACTTATATGTAAAAGAATTCAGCAAAGTTTCCAGATATAAAATTAACATACACAAATCAGTAGCTCTCCTATACACCAACAATGGTCAGGCAGATAAATCAAAAATTGAATCCCTTTTACAATAGCTCCAAAAAAATAAAATAAAATATTTAAGAATATACCTAAACAAGGAAGTGAAAGTCCTCTGCAAGGAAAACTACAAAACACTGTTGAAAGAAATCATAGATGACACAAACAAATGGAAACACATCCCATGCTCATGAATGGATAGAATCAATATTGTGAAAATGACCATATTGCCAAAAGCAATCTACACATTCAATGCAATTCCCATCAAAATACCACCATCATTATTTTCAGAAATAGGGAAAAAATCCTAAAATTCAGATGGAGCCAAACTAAGACTAAGCAAAAAGAACAAATCTGGAGGCATCACACTACCTGATTTCAAACTAAGATACGAGGCTGTAGACACCAAAACAGCATGGTACTGGTATAAAAATAGGTACATGGACCAATGGAACAGAATAGAGAACCCAGAAATAAACCCAAATACCTATAGCCAACTTATCTTTGACAAAGCAAAAGAAACACAAGGTGGGGAACAGATGCCCTATTTAACAAATGGTGCTGGGATAATTGGCTAGTCACGTGTAGGAGAATGAAACTGGATCCTCATTTCTCACCTTATGCAAAAATCAACTCAAAATGGATCAAAGACTTAAATTTAAGACCTAAAACTATAAAAATTCTAGAAAATAACATTGGAAAAACCTTTCTAGACTTGGCTTAGGCAAGGATTTTATGAGCAAAAACCCAAAAGCAATGCAATTAAAAAGATAAATAGCTGGTACTGAATCAAACTAAAGCGCTTTTGCATGGCAAAAGGAACAGTCAGCAGAATAAACAGACAACCCACAGAGTGGGAGAAAATCTTCACAATCTATCCATCTGACAAAGGACAAATATCCTGAATCTACAATGAACTCAAACAAATTAGCAAGAAAAAAAACAAAAAATCCCATCAAAACATGGGTTAAGGACATGAATAGACAATACTCAAAAGAAGATATACAAATGGCCAATAAACATATGAAAAAATGCTGAACATTACTAATGATCAGGGAAATGCAGTTCAAAACCACAATGTAATACCACACTACTCTTGCAAGAGTGACTGTAATCAAAAAATGAAAACAATAACACATGTTTGCATGGATGTAGTGAACAAGAAACACTTCTACACTGCTGATGGAAATGTAAACTAGTACAACCACTGAGGAAAATAGTGTGACGTTTCAGCCTCAAGGACTGAACCCTGCAAAACCATAGGAGTGGAGCTTCCCAAAGCTTTGGGAGCTCACCCCTTGCATCAGTGTGCTCTGGATGTGAGACATGGAGTCAAAGGAAATTATTTTGGAACTTTAATGACTCCTCTGCTAGGTTTTGGACTTGCATGGGGCCTGTAGCCCATTAATCTTGGCTGATTTCTCCCTTCTGGAATGGTTGTATTTACCCAATGCCTATACCTCCATTGTACCCTGGAAGTAGCTAGCTTGTTTTCAATTTTACAGGCTCATGTGTGGAAAGGACTTGCCTCGTCTCCAATGAGACATTGGACTTTTGAGTTAATTTTGGAATGACTTAAGACTTTGGGAGACTGTTGGGAAGGCATGGTTGTATTTTGCAATGTGAGAAGAACATGAGATTTGGGAGGGGTCAAGGGCAGAGTGCTATGGTTTGAATGTGTCCTCACCTAAATTTCATGTTTAAATGTAATCCCCAATACTGGAGGTGGAGCCTATTGGGAGGTGATTGGATCATGGGGGCAGTTTCTCATGGCTTAACAACATCCCTCCCTGGTGCTGTCATGGCAATAGTGAGTTCTCGTGAGATATGGTTGTTTACAGGTGTATGGCACCTCCCCACTTGCTCATGGTCCTTCTTCTGCCATAGAAGACACCTGTTCCCACTTTGTCTTCTGCCATGATGGTAAGTTTCCTGAGGTCTTCCCAGAAGTAGATGCTGCCATGCTTCCTGTACAACTCATGAAACCATAAGCAAATTAAACCTCTTTTCTTTATAAATTACCCAGTCTCAGGTATTTTTTATAGCAGTGCAAGAATGGACTAATACGGAGGCCCATCAGTCAGCAATATCAATGCATAGTGGCTTTTAATAAGTTTTTAGCTATCACTATTAAACATGAATGGACAGCCATTAGAAGCAAATGAACAATGTCTCCAACATGAATGGTAGAGAAGAAAACAAATAGGGAATTTGGAGAAAACAAATAATGCAGAAAATGGGAAAAATATTTAAAAATAATTACATTATCATCAGAGGGAAAATAAAAGATATTGGATTCATGAAAAAGAGTAAGATGCTATATCATGGGCCAGGTATGGTGGCTCATGCCTGTAATCCCAGAACCTTGAGAGGCTGAGGTGAGTGGATCATGAGGTCAAAAGATCAATACCATCCTGGCCAACATGGTGAAACTCCATCTCTACAAAAAATGCAAAAATTAGCTGGGTGTGGTGATGTATGCCTGTAGTCCCAGCTACCAGGGAGGCAGAGGCAGGAGAATCACTTGAACCGAAGAGGCAGAGGTTGCAGTGAACTGAGATTGTGACACTGCACTCCAGCCTGGCAGCAGGGCAAGACTCCATCTCAAAAAAAAAAAAAAGATGCTATGTCATAAAGGATCAGTTAGAGAAACGAAAGAACGTTTACTAATTAAAAATATAACAACCAATAAAAATTTCAGTGAAATGGTAGTAGTCCACCAAATGCCCAGACCAATAAATAGAAAAGATCAGGGTAAGATATATGTTCTGAAATTTCAGAATACCAGGAATAAGAGGGAAAATTCTAAGTTTCCACAGAAAAAGAAAAATGTTTGCAAAGTTTCAGAGATCTGCATTACATTCCATATCTCAGCAGCAGCTTTGGAAGCTAGCAAACCATGAAGTAATTTTGAAAAGAAAATTAGTTCCATTTAAAATTTTGTGACCAGGCAAGCTATCAACTAAGTATGAAGGTAGAAGAAAAAAAAAAAAAAAGGCATCAGGTGTACAAAGTTTCAAAACAATCCTTTCCCTTGGACCTTTTCTAAGGAAACTACAGAAGGATATGCTCCAGTAAAAGCAGAGAATCACCAAGAAAAAGAAAAGCAACTGAGTAAAGAAAAGCAAAGAGAATTTTCAGGAAGACAGTGAAATGAAATGCAAAGAAAATAGTTGTGAATTAGACCAAGGAAGTAACCAGTCCAGAGCAGAACAATGAAGGTAAGAAAAAATATCTACACAATAAGATGAAACAAATTTTATCTGATAAGTTTGTGTGAAATTGAATTAAGAGGAAGTTTGTGTGAAATTGAATTAAGAGGCATTTTACAATGGTAATGGAGGTGAGGGAAATTATCAATGGGTTCAAAAATATATAAGTAAATGAAAGAAGAGAGAGAATAGGAGAAGAAAGAATGAGAATTATAATCTCCAGAAGAAAAAAAAAACAAAAAGTTGTAATAGAAAGAAACCATAATCACTTGGTTCACTTGAATCTAGATTTAACCAAACCACATGAAATAATCAGTAGATTTTTAAAAGTTGAAAAAGAGATAAAAGTCTCATCTGCTACAGGAAGTCAAAGATATCTAAAATTGAAGACTAAAAATACATTATTTGAAAATATGGGGATAAATACAGAAAACATAGCTTAAACAATTATAGGTAGATGTCTCTGGAAAGTAGACAAGCAATGGTCAGGGGAACCAGTGGGAATAGAAATAAAATAAAGGTCTAAAATTAAATAGAGATATTTGGGGATTTTAAAAGATTTTTAGTATTATGTATGCATTCTTTTCATAAAAAAAAAAAAAAAAAAAAAAAACAGAAATTAAGTGTTTAAAGACAGCTAATTCCAGGACTTCAGCATAGGTCCTTCATAAGAAATATAATAATATGAATAAAATCCAGACTCACGGTACTTGAAAAACTTAAACACATTTTCCTTTAACCATGAGTACTACTGATTTCCCTTTGCTTGAAAGAAAATCAATGCTTCCTCTTAAATGAGGGAAGTCATGAAATTGCTTCTTTACTACTGCAGTAAACATCAGCCATTCTGATGATCAACAAAGTACTTTTTAATGTTTTTATTATTCTAAAAAGAAAACCACTATTTGGGGAGCTTCTGAACATTTTTGAAGGCCTTCGAAACTGTCCTATTTGCAAAGCTACAAGGATATATCATTTAGTCACGTCAGCATAAAGCAATTATCCAATCATTGCTTTCAGAGAAAAATGGAAGCCCACTTCATATCCAAATGCAAACAGTACTGCCTGAGATGTTCACTGTTGAGTTTAGTCATGTAAACTAAAGGTTTGTATAACTAAACTGTACCCTTGAGGAGAGAACGGAAACAGAATTCCCAGAGGAAGGATTATTATTATACACAAGGTTCTCTATACTCCCCTCTCCTCACTCAGACACATGCACAATCACATAGGGTTGTTTAAGGCTGAATGACCAACACTGTGAAAACTGTGTGGACTATTGTGATTGTTCAGACTAGAACAGAAAGTCTATACTGAGCTGTAATTTGAGGCAGTTAAGTAAGATCACCATGTTTGTGTTTGGAGCAAATTAGAATAGGGATGATCATGGTCACAAAAAGGCGATCCTAGAACAGCTCTTCATCTAGCATTATGAGGAATGACTGCAGGGGCAGAGCTGTGGCAGATAGGGCCTCAACCACTATGACAGCCCCTGCCAAGGATGTGGTCTTGCACTGTAACCTGGACTACTTGATCTTGAAAGTAACGCTGTGCCCCAACAGAACCAGAAGTAGCAGCAAAGAAACTGGGATTTTCAGCAGGCTGAACAAACACTTTAACTGGTCACTTTGGACTTAGTAGGTAAATTTGGGGTTCCAGGAAACATCAGAGAAGAAACCTTCTGGAGAAAAATGAACACTTCATACATTGCAATGGATGGAGACACTATGTCAAATTTATTTGAATAATAAATACGTTGTGGCCTCTTTATATCCTAAACTGATGAGATAGATGTATGTAGCAATTTGTTTTACATTGATGATACAGGTTGTGGGGGGTGGATATGGGTGGAGTAATTTTTTTAAGAACATCTTTAATTCAACCACTTGGAACAATCAGTGTGGTTATTTTGGGATATATACCTTCAGAAATGTTTCTTGTGTAAATATACAAAAACAGATATGAGACAGAGTTAGTCCCCCTAAAATTAGTTCATACTTTGCAAACTGTTTTATCATCTTTTTTCAGTTAAAAAATAATGTGAATAACTTTCCATATCAAATCTAGATCCACATCATTTATAGTAATTGAATCATATTTCATCAAATTGATGTGCCATAATTTTTAATCAGTTTTATGTTAATGAATAATTTAAATATCTTTCAATTAAAAATATTGTAAATAGCATTGTAGAGATCATCTATTACGTCTGTTCCTTATATCGCTACCCTCATTATATCTTCTAGAACTGTTGTAATGGCTTCATGAATAATATCATTTTGTCTAGTCTTGGCTCTTTCACAGTGACTCTCTACTTAGTAACAGTTTCTAAACTAACTTTCACTATGAAATAATGTCCAAGTTACAAACATGACAGAGGATTCTTCATGACCTAGGGTCTGTTGATATTCCTTATTATGTGCACAGTATTCTTTTTACAACCTTATATAAAGATCAATATTTGTTTAGAGAGGGCTACCCTCTCCAACACATGCTCAACTATAGTGTTCAGTCATAGGCAGCAGTCATTAGCTATATAAATTCACAGCATGGCCCACCAGAGCTATCCCTAGAATGTGCAGGGCTCTGGACAATATTTTATTTTAAAGTGCATTGCAAAATTCATGGGTCCATGCAAGTTACAATAATTACCAATTAAAAATAATGGGTCAAGAAAGGTATTTTGGTTGACTTACTGTTCAATCAGTACATGTGGAGGCTCTTCAGAGTGCCGAGGCACCAGGTCTTTCTGTTCAGCCCCATCAATGCCATATTTTTCACCATAAAAAAATATAGCCATATACTTTTTCTCAACATGCTAGCTACTCACAATCTCTTTGTATTGAAATAACATAGATGTGTTTGCCTTTGCAGTCCCCTAATGTCATTTATTTAAAGCTTGACATACCATTACTCATGATGCTGCATCACCCATCACACTGCCTATGAAGCTGGCTTCTAAAGGATTATCTTAAAAGTTGTTATTGCACTTCATTGGTGAAGTCCATAAATGTTCAATTTACCCACAGTAAAAAAGGAAAATAAGGACAAAAATTTATTTTCCAACCATGTTAAATTTATCACTCAAAACTCAATAAAATAAACATAGAACAACACGTCTTCCAACCACGTCTTCCCTCTAATCGCCGCATTCTTAGAATGTGAACTTTTCATGGTAACCGTACACCTGTGTTCCACACATTGCCACCTAAAACGAGGATAGTTGGGGGTCTGGGGCAGCTGTAAAAGGAGTAGTCCCATTCATGAAGGGAATGTTAATCCCTTGTCCAGGACAGCTTATGGCCAACCTCTGAGAGCATCGTATCAACACACTGACTGGAGGCAGAGAGGACATGGATCAGAAAGGCCCACTGGTGTCACAGAACAAAGGTCTCCAAAGCCTATGGAAGACAGGCACATCACAACTGGAAGACTGACAATAGGTGTGCAAACTGAAGAAGGGTGAAGTGACTATTCTGGGTGCTAATGGGAGGTACTGAAGGTAAATGACACCTCTCCCCACCTTGATCCCTGCCACATTGTGCTTGTAGACTGGAAGAGGCATCATGGCCAAGACATGATGAAGGCAAGAGAAGACACAAACCCACGCATATAGCTCAAGCCCAAGGTGGACCATCGAAGCCCAGATCTCAGAACTCATCCTGGGTCTGATGTGATGAAAGTCACCCAAAGGTAGTGTGTCAGCATTATTCTGGTGGTCCGATATCAAGTGACTGCACAAAACATATTGCAGGGAAGCAATCCTCCCTCATGGAATCAGCCCAGCTACGGGGCCCCAGGACAACCCCACAGGCACAGTTCTGAAAGTCACTGGGGCCATTTCTTTTTTTTTTTTTTTTTTCTTTTGGACACTGAGTCTCACTCTGTCACCCAGGCTGGAGTGCAGTGGTGCAGTCTTGATTCACTGAAACCTCCACCTCCCAGGTTCAAGCGATTCTCCTGCCTCAGCCTCACATGTAGCTGGGACTACAGACATGTACCACCACACTTGGCTAATTTTTGGCATTTTTAGTAGAGACAGGGTTTCACCATGTTGGCCAGGCTGGTCTCGAACTCCTGGCCTCATGTGATCCACCTGCCTCGACCTCCCAAAGTGCTGAGATTACAGGTGCCCGGCACCCAAGAGGTCTTAGAATTTTTTATGAAGGTACTCCAAAGCTTAGGGTCCAGTCAGGTCCTGCTTACCCAGGTCTAAAAAGTACTATTGTTTACATTCCACTATATATCTCACTCATTTCACAATCTGTAGTTGAAAACTCCTTCTTTTAAAAAAAAAAAAGTCAAGAAGATATAGTTCTGCTCTCAGTTTGGAACAATCTTATTTTTGGTTTGTAAGCTTGCTTTTCTCTTAAGCTAGGACTACTGATATAAATATTTGCCCAAAGTTTGAAATGAAAAATTCTGTTTATCCAAAAGTTAAACACAGAATTACTATACAACCCAGCAATTCCACTCATATGTATATACCCAGAAGAACTGAAAAGAGCTACTCAAACAAGTGTATGTACAGGCAAGTTCATAGTCGCATTATTCACAATAGCCAAAAGGTGGAAGCAATCCAAACATGTATCAATGGATGAACTGGTAGACAAGTTATGGTATATACAGACAATGGAGTATTATTCAACCATCAAAAGCAATAAGGTACTGCTACAAGCGACAACATGAATGAACTCAGAAAAATCATGTAAGCAAAAGAAGCCAGACACAAAAGGACAAATATTGTTTGATTCCATTTATATGAGATATCCAGAATAAGTAAATTCATACCGACAGTACAGATTGGTGGTTGCCAGAGGCAGTGGGGAGGAAAAAATGAAAAGTAACTGCTTAATAGGTAGATGTTTTCCTTTGGGAATGATGAAAATATTTTGGAACTAAGTAGAAGCAGAGGTTGCACAACATTGTGAATGGATTAAATGCCAATGAATTGCTCACTTTAAATTAGCTAATTTTATTTTCTGTGGATTTCACTCCAATTTTTTTTTAATCTTAACCATTAAGATATTTATTTTCAGGCCAGGTGTGCTGGCTCACATCTGTAATCCCAGCACTTTGAGAGGCCAAATGGAGAGAATCCCTTGAGTCCAGGGGTTTGACACCAGCCTGGGCAACATGTCTCTACAAATAGCCTGTTACAAGGTATGTCACCATTACAAGGTGACAGCACTTGGTTAAAAAAAAAAAATAGCCAGGCATGGTTGCACACACCTGTGGTCCCAGCTACCTGGGGGCCGAGGTGGGAGAACTGATTGAGCCCAGTAGATTAAGGCTGCAGTGAGCCAAGATTGAACCACTGTACTCCAGCCTGGGTAACAGAGTAAGACTCTGTCTCAAAAATAAATAAATAAATAAATAAAGGTATTTATTTTCAACTTAGTAGATAATAAGTTATACTCAAACACAAAATCAGATCAACTGTGATGATTGTAGTCATGTTAATGATTATTATTATGAAACAAAATATTACCGAGAAAAGGCTCCAAAATAAATTCACTTGGTGATTGTTTTCGGAGAAAATAAATATGGTGACGGGAAAGGATGCTAAAAAGAAAAAAAAAATCTATATAGAAAAAGCACTGGAAAGAAAGACATTATATTTGCATCTTAAGAAAGTAATCTTTTTATCATGAACTTTTTTTTCCATAAGTTATTAGGGTACAGGTGGTATTTGGTTACATGAGTAAGTTATTTAGCGGTGATTTATGAGACTTTGGCACACCCATTTTTAAACAGGAAAAGAAACACACTTCAGCAGTTGACCTTGGAAACTATGGAACAATCAGAAATCCACTTCGTAACCAAAACCCTAAAAATATTACCTTAGCATAGTGGTGCTCCATAAAGATAGTTGCTGTCTGTTCAACAAATATATTACCACCAGAGATAAAAGCAAGTACAACCTACAAATGTACAGTGTTTCTCTGTCCATTGTTCAAAAGATAGAATTCACTGGAATAATGAAGCAGGCAAAGTGATTAATTCATATATGAGTTTAATCTTATTACAGCCATTACCTTCTAAGTGAATATATAATGCAAACAATGCTGTATTTCTTTTTAGAATGCTGTTACCATTTCCAGATATTAAAATAATTATTTTAAGCTGTTATAGCCTACAGGCAAAATGAAATAGCACAGGAACTATAAAGCTTTGTAAAAACAAAACATATAAGTAGTCAGACTGGGCTTATCACACCCCTGCCAGATAAAAAGGCTGATCATCAGTCAAGAAATAAGCACATTAATCCTGAAGGAAAAAACATTTGCATTTCTATAATGTGAAATTACTCCTGCACTAAAAGATCTTGTTGAAAAAACTTAATGTATTTCTTCCAAAAACAATTTTTAAAAGGTACTTCAATGCTGTGATTTCTTTTGCACAAAAAAAATGAAATAAAAATCATCTACTTTCATAGCATAATAAATTTTTAGGAGTAATTGTTCTTCAACAGAGATAGCTCCACTATTAATGTGCATGATTTTTGAGATAATATTAAAAGCAATGCAATTTCAGTTATGGTAATTGATATGGTTCTTACCTGATAATGATCACAGGTCAAGAGTTTAAAACATAAAGCAGAACACGCTTTGCACTTTTTAAAGTCAAGTGAACGATTGAAACTTGGCTTTGCTATGAAAGACAGTGGCCTCTTTTTGCCCTAACTGCTTGAGGTAGAAGTGGGGGCAGAGTGTTGCTTAGAAATCCCGTGTCCCTTCTTTCATTTACGCTCTTATCTCTCCCAAACCAGAACTGTTCTTTCCTTAGGAAAAGAGTGTAATTCTCAGTTATCTAGGCAAATGAGAGTCATGCATAACGACAATAAGACAATTTCTTAGTTAATCTCAAACCCCCCGTTTCAGCCCTGTTTTATTAGTGTCCTAGGCTTCCTTAATAAATTGATGAAACAGAATCCGTAGGTTAAGATAAATAAATAAATAGTCCTCTAATTCATTCGGAGTGACAGCACCTGGTAAAATTGCAGCGACCTCTCAAGGTCCTAATAGTGCCATTTTTTCCAGCTGCTACAGCACTCCTGGACTTGAAGTCTGGTTCTGCCCCTTCTGACAGGGGAAGCGGAATGCAGCACAGTTTAATTAGACCATTTGGACTGTTCATTTGCTTAGATATTTATGAACCGAATCCAGTGGATTCAGAAAATTTACTCAGGTGTAAGAAATGAGGAGAAAGATCATTGCCTTTGATGTGGCAGATAACAGCAAACTCTAAGAAAAAAAAAATCTCAAAGGAAAGTCAATTTTTCAGTAACCTGGAGACCATAGTTTAATGTGGTTTTGACAGTACATAACATCACTTTTGAGGCTTTAATGATGTTATATGATTCTCTATGAGCAATAAACAAAAAAATCATGGCATCATCATATTAAAACACTGATATATGGAAACACAAATACAGATTTGAAAATCAGTGACTGGGCAGGAGAATATTAACTGTATTGTTAATAAAGTTTATCTTGGGGTACTGAAATTATGAGATATTCAGTAGTTATTTATATTTTTAATTTTCTCTAAATAGACATATTGCCTTTATAATAAGAAAAAATCAATGATGATTTGTTTCTTAATTTTAAAAATTAATAGCATATACTTTTATTGAGCTGGAATTTCTAACTATTTTTCAAACTGTCTTCTCCAGGGGAGAAGCAGAGTACACAGATATTCAGGCTCCCTGTCCAAACCTCAATTTTGTTTTATTAAGGTTTCGCCTAATTTTTTTAAAAAAAAAAACATGGTTCCACGGCTTAAAAAAACAAA
>NW_016107465.1:1230853-1243185 GCF_001604975.1 Cebus imitator | reverse complement strand
AAATAGTTCCTAAGAATTTGCTGTATGCAAAATTCTGTGTTAAGAAAACTGAGTTAAGAAGTTGATGATTTTCTATTGTGTACACACACACACACACTCATTTCCCTTTAATCACTATTCTTTTTTTCTTTCAAGAGTAAACCTCAGTCCTATTCTGGTTTTTTTCATTTCCTTCTCACCTTAATTTTACAATCCAAAAGCCTAGAAACTAAGGACAGAAATGTCTGCAGAGGATGAGAGATGGCAATCACTACTGTTTTACACGATATCCTTTAGAATGCGGAGGTGGAGGGAGAAAACAGTCAACTGAAAAGTTTTGGGGTGTCAAGAGATGGATGGAGGAAAAAGAATAGGTTTTAAGAAGCTTCTTCTTGATGTCCTTTGAGAACCTCCATTTATAATTTGCTTGCAATCAATTACACTTTGTCAGATTACTGCTTCTTGGAATTTGCACTTGATAGAGATTTGGCCTCACGGTGCTTTGGTTATATACAGGCTCTAAGTATAACAAGTGAAGGGAGCAACACAAAAAACATGTTTATTACATGCAGGCTCCTAGAATGAAAGAAAATCTAAACAAACCTGGACGGAAAACTATCCTGGTCCTTAGCATTAATCTTACATGGCAATAATCACTGGTGAGATTTCTTAAAGCAGCATTTGGCATGCTTCTCAATCTATGATGGTAGCACCAATATACACTGAGCATGGGAGTTTTCTGTTATAAAATTTGAAGTTTGCTACTCATATTCAATGTAAGTTCCAATGTTTCTTTTAGGATATTGATGTACACACACGAGTTTACATGTATGCACAAACACACAGACACACTTGGGCCAGGAGAAATGGATTTCTGTCCACAAGACCCGATAAGGCTCATTAAAGACAAAAACTGAACAAGTACAGAAATTGAGCTTATTCAGGCTATAGCAATGGGGAGCACCCAGATCCGAGGATCAGAGAGTCCCAGCAGGGTGGCTTTGTCTTACACCTTTGTAGGTAGGTATAGACAATATAGGTGGGGTGGTTTACAGTTGAGATTGATTTTGCAATCAAAAGACATCTCAGTCAATCAGCTTAAAAGAAAATGTTTATCTCTGTGTCTAGCTAGTTACAGGAGGACAAACAATTCAGCTAATCATTCCTAAGACAAAGCATGTGAAATTGGAGGGTGTGTATATGGCCTTGTCACAGGTAAACAAGGGAGTACTCTATGCATCTTATTTGTCATGAGAAAGAGTCAAGAGTGGACAATAAATCTTATCTAAGTCACATGGGAAGGGTGGCTGATGACAAGCTGTTTCCCAGAACAGAAAACTGTTATTGTTTTCAGAGCTCAGGTGAAATTCAACATTGTCAGCCACAGTGAACTATTGATGGAAAGAAAGGGGTGCCTGAGACTCTCACGTAAAAAGCACAACTTCATGATATCACTGGCTTATGAGACTAGTTGTGACTAATTAATTATTATAAGTAACACTCATCCAAGCTCAACACTTGTGCATTTTACCACTTGCAGAAGTTGGAAAAAAAAAATTATCTAAAATTGTTTTCCCACCTCTTGGGATTAGAATAAATGTGATAAAAGCTGGGGGTACCTACCAGGCAAAAGGGCATGTTACTGACCAAACTGTGTTTTAAATGTCATGTTGTCACACAACAAAACAAACTTTTTAGTGAAGCAGCATGGTACAGAAGGGGGAACAGAGATGAAGTTGAAATTCCAGAGCAGACCCCTCAGAAATAACACCACACATTTACAACCATCTGATCTTCGGCAAACCTGACAAAAACAAGCAATGGGGAAAGGATTCCCTATTTAATAAATGGTGTTGGTAAAACTGTCTAGCCATATGCAGAAAACAGAAACTGGACCCCTTCCTTACACCTTATACAAAAATTAACTCAAGATGAATTAAAGGCTTAAATGTAAAACCCAAGCCATAAAAATCCTAGAAGAAAACATAGGCAATACAATTCAGGACATAGGCATGGGCAAAGACTTCATGACTAAAACACCAAAAGCAATGGCAACAAAGGCCAAAATTGACAAATGAGATCTAATTAAACTAAAGAGCTTCTGCACAGCAACAGAAACTGTCATCAGAGTGAACAGGCCACCTACAGAATGAGAGAAAATTTTTGCAATCTACCCATCTGACAAAGGTCTAACATCCAGGTTCTATAAGGAACTTAAACAAATTTACAATAAAGAACAACCCCATCAAAAAGTGGGAAAAAAATATGAACAGACACTTCTCAAAAAAAGACATTCATGAGGCCAAGAAACATATGAAAAAAATGCTCATCATCATCGGTCATTAGAGAAATGAAAATCAAAACAACATGAGATACCATCTCCTGCCAGTTGGAATGGCAATTATTAAAAAGTCAGTAAACAAAAGGCACTGGCAAGGCTGCAGAGAAATAGGAATGCTTTTACACTGTTGGTAGCAGTGTAATGGGAGTTCAACCATTATGGAAGACAGCGTGGTGATTCCTCAAGGATCTAGAACCAGAAATACCATTTGACCCAGCAATCCCATTACCAGGTATATACTCAAAGTATTATAAGTCATTCTACTATAAAGACACATGCACATGTATGATTACTGCAGCACTATTTACAATAGCAAAGACTTGGAACCAACCCAAATGCCCATCAATGATAGATTACATAAAGAAAATGTGGCACATATACACCATGGATTACTACATAGCCATAAAAAAGAATGAGCTCACGTCCTTTGCAGGGACATGGATGAAGCTGGAAGCCATCATTCTCAGCAAACTAACAGAAACAGGAACAGAAAACCGAACATCACATGTTCTTGCTCATAAGTGGCAGTTGAACAATGAGAACACATGAACACAGGGAGGGGAACATCACACTCTGGGGCCTGTCAGAGGGTTGGGGAGGAAGGGGAGGGAGAGCATGAGGATAAATACCTAATGCATGCGGGGCCTAAAACCTAGATGATTGGTTGATAGGTACAGCAAACCACCATGGCGCTTATATACCTATGTAACAAACCTGCACATCCTGCACATGTATCCCAGAACTTCAAGTAAAATAAATTTTAAAAAGTTGAAATCCAAGGTTCATCATTTATTAGCAGCATGCCTTTGGTGATTTAACCTCTTTATGCTTGATCCAGAAAAGAGTAAGGCTTACTTGGAAAGAATTCCATGTTTAGAGATGATGTATGGAAAGCCCTAGGGAAAGTCTACCTGGAATGTGGCAGGTACTCACTGATGGAGCCCCACTTTATTGCCAGGGCTAAGGACTCCCACGCTAAACTGGAAAGAAGTATGTGTTTAATAAGTACATGAGTCTACATACATTAAGTCAAACTTTCTCCAGTGAGTATAATTAAAGATGTAGAAGTCGGGAATTATCGCTGGTAATCTTCTGCCATTTGGAGAAAGCCAGTCTGGTCTGGCTATCATGAAGATACCCAGAGGAAGGTCAGAGACACATGAAGCTAATACCCAGACTGAGAATCTTGAAAGTGTTCAAGTCCGTGGTTCTATTTATCCCTCTCTCCAGCCTCACTTGGCTATGCTGAAGGCCAAGTTTCTGTTACTTACATCCCACAATATATTTATACAGGCAGCAATAGTTTTTATTCTATTAATAGGCAGAATGCCATGAGTAAAACAGGGACAGTTGAGAATACACACTCATTTCTCAATATCATCTCCAAATTAATGATTTATTCACTAATTCTCTGCTTTAGATTGTCTAACAGAAATCTAAGAACATTAAATATAGACAATAATTTTTTTCAAAAGATGATTTTTTCCACTTATTTTGCATTACTTCATTGGAGTTCATCTTCAAAGAGTTAATTTCATATTGACTTTAGTTCTAATCTTCCCAGTGGAGCTTTCGATATAAGCTAATGATTTTGATGTACATCCAACTCAAGCTGTGTGATATACTCTTCTATATGCTTTTCCATCTGGGAAACACTTAGAGATAAAGGAAATAATCTGATTATTTGCTTCATACGAATTGCTGCTCTGAAAATTAGTTTTTTAAAGTAGAAAATAAGAGACTGTTCAATGCTTCTTATCAGGCTTAGCTTTTCAGATGTTCAAAAGACTCCAAATGAATATTGACAAGTAGCAAAACACTACAGTATATGCAGTAGAGAATTTCAGACTGTGCAAACAAAATATATTTATTTTGCCAACCTGCATCCAGAGTTATTCTTAAGAGTTATTTTCAGGGACTTAGGAATCAAAAAAATCAGAGACAAGAGTAGGCACATAGTACCTTCCAGGAAAGAATAAATTCATTCTAATTAAATATACTCTGGGTAGCAATAAGCAGGTAAAGGCCAAACACACCTTCAGTGGTAATGTGTTTCATGGACAGAATGTATTATAATCTAAACACACTGTAAAAAACTATAGCCTACATATTCAGGATTCTTTAAAGAACAACAACGACCACTAAACCGCAGATGTGTACCACTGTATACCCCTCTTACGCAAAATGAAATGCTCCTGAAATGAAAATGCCTCTGTCAATGGTGGTACTTGGTGTTAAGAGTTTATAGTTATCTGTACTATAGTTATCTGTACTTTTGGTTACCTTTTTTAAAAGATTTAAGTAAAATGTTTTACAAATTTTAGAAAAATTATCAGAATATCAGTCTGTTTCATTGGTAAAATAAAACATGTAAAACCAACACACATTACCTTCTTTGTCCAAAAGAAATCAAGCACAGGCATACGGTATTAACCAGGGTTCTCCAGAGACACAGAACCAATGAGAGAGAGAGAGAGAGAGATTTATTTTAAGGAATTGACTCACATCATTCTGGAGGCTGGTAAGTCCAAAATCACACAGTGGGCCAGTAGAGCAGGAGACTCAGGGAGAGCAAAGTTTCAGCTCAAAGGTCATCAGGCTGTAAGAGCTGATGCTACAGATGACGTCTGAAGGCAGTCGGCTGAAGAAGTCTGTTGCTCATGGAAAAGTCAGTCTTTTTGTTCTACTCAGGCTTTCAACCAATGGGATGAAGCGTACCTATAAAATGGAGGGCAATCTGCTTTATTTAACTCTGCTGATTTAAATGTTAATCTCACCCAAAAATACCCTCACAGAAACACCCACAATAATGGTTGACTCATAAAATTCACCATCCCATGTAGATATATCATCTTAAAGTCATGCTTCCCCCTAGCTGCCCAGGGGCCACCTGCACAGTTCCCATTTATTATCAAGACTTCCTGCAGCATCATTTATTTGAGGTCATCCTCTAACTACACAAAGGAGGAAAGACACAGGCTGAAAGTATCAGGTAGTGAATGCTCCCAGACAACCCTTAACTAATGAGGGGTGCAATTTGGTGGATAACCTAAAATTCCTCGTCATTCAGGGTGACATTCAGAGACTCAGTCCACCCCATCTCTAAGGGGAGGATCCCTACTATGTCTCATTTCTCTACTCCCTTGCATGCCTTCTGGGATCACCTCCAAAGAAGCTGCCTACACCTAAACTCTTGTTTCAGCATCCTGCTTTTGGGGAACCTAAACAAAGATAATATCCACACCGGTTGTTCTTACTCCACATTGCTTCCCTCCCTTCCTATAATCCACTTCTTGATTTCAGGCCCCAATTCATACAAACAGAGCTTATATCTATAATTTCTTTTTTTTTTTTAAGTTGATCCCTATTTGTACTGAGAAGAGAGAAGCAGGAATAAAAGACTACCCCCTTTTCTATCCAAGGACTTCACTTTCAGCAATGCATCCACAAAAAAACACACAAATCTGGCAGTTCCATTACAAAATAACAAGTAGATTCTGTCCTTCAATATATAACGACTACCCAATTGTATTTGTAAAGCTGACTAAAGGTATTTCTAGACAGAAATGCTCAATTGATACTTATAAAAAACAGGTAAATGAATGAATAAATAAGTAACATTCAGGCAAGGCGTGGTGGCTTACACCTGTAATCCCAGCACTTTGAGAGGCCGTGGTGGGCTGATCGTCTGAGGGCAGGAGTTTAAGACCAGCCTGACCAACGTGGTAAAACCCGTCTCTACTAAAAATGCAAAATTAGCCAAGTGTAGTGTTACAGGCCTGTAGTCCCAGCTACTCTGAAGGCTGAGGCAAGAGAATCACTGGAACCCAAGAGGCGGAGGTTGCAACGAGCTGAGATGGAGGCATTGCACTCCAGCCTGAGTGACAAAAGCGAAACTCCATCTCAAACAATACATGAATAAATAAATAACTTTTAGTCGTAGAATTGAACACATGGGTCACAAAAGCAAGAGCTTTTCCCTCACAAAAATCAAAAACGTCATCTTACTGAGCATAAGATCCAAGTGGAGGTGCGTAGGTCCAGCTCCATCACTGTCAACGTAAAAACCCACAGAAAGTCACATTATTGCTGTGCCTTAAATTGAATCAAGAGTGTCAGACAATCCAGCCTTAAGAGCTTTGGTCTACTAGTCAGGACAGCTGGATGGGAAATCAAACTCACCAGTAATTGACACTTGACATTTCTAAAATACAGTCTTCATTGGAGTAAATGCAGGAATGATACTTATGGTTAACAGATTGTTATTTGAAGGCAATAGGAAGTTGGCCTTGAAAATGTGGCTAACTGGGTTCCACACTCAACGTAATTATCTAACAGGGGCTCAGAAAACTAAGGGCTTTCAGCTATCTTGGCTTCCCTTCTTTAAGGAAAGAGGATGGTCCAAAACCATGGTCTAGGCACTCTTTTTTTTTTTTTTTTTTTTTGTCTATATTAGAAACCTTGGTCAAAATAAGCTTGAAAATAAAAATTCAATTTATATAACACATTAATTTATTCAGTCAACAAATATTTATTATGCGCCATTGTTCAAAGTACAAGGGATACAGCTGTAAACGCAATAGACAAAACACCCAGACCTCATGGAACTTACACTTTAGAAGAAGAGGTGATCTGGTTGAAGGGTCTATGTGAGCTGGCAAAGACAAGGAGTAGAGCCCCTTGATCTCCTTGGTATGCATAAGAACTACCTGGAACACTTGTGGAAGTGCAGGTTCCTGCCCTCCCTACCCCCAATCCCTCCAGAGTCTGATTCTATAGGTCTCCAGGAAGGAAATTCTGATTTTTAACAAGTACTCTAAAGTATTTGATGCAGGCAATACAGACCACACTGGAGAAACACTGCCCTAGAGTTTCCCAAGGTACAGTTTTCAAACTACGTGCCTAGATTATTTCTCTAGGGACTAGCCTTTCCAACCTGTTTCTCAGGCAGTCATCAAGAAGTATGTGATGGATGTCCCCATTGAACTAGAACCTGAGAAATACATTAAGTTTAATTAGAGGTATTTTTTGTGCCAAAACCAGAGTCAAATAAAAACAAAGTACTAAGCCTCCAAAATTATCATAGATTCCAAAAATACCCTTAACAGTAAACAGATGAAGACCTGTTAGCTGCTCTTGAACCAAGTTCCTACAGTGCTTGCCATATATCTCAGCACACCAACTGAACCTAAGTATCTCAAGTATCTATTTCTGCCACTGTTTCCTATTCTCAAGTAGGTTGTTCATGAAAGGTGAGCACTGTGATTTATCTGAGTCTCTATGTCCATTTGTGTCACAACAGTATTTGTCACCTGGTAGACAATAAATGCTTGTGAAATCCTTGAATAAATGAGATAATGAATGAACAAGTGAATTAACAAATAAATAGGCCAACCTCCCCAGCATTAGCTTCCTCATCTTGCAGATGAGGTGATCTCTTTTTCTACATGACATCCAGCTTCTTTTCTAAGTCTCTTATTCTAATATTGAAAGAAGACAGGAATGAAAAGAAAATCAGCCACTAATTGATTGCTGCCTCCAAAAATTCCCCCACTCCCGAAAAAAAATTACAGAACACTCTTCGCTACATGGCTTCATGGTTTAAGTCCTGGAATTAGCTACATTTCAAATCATATCTGTAAAAATACATCTACTAAAAGGAAAGCTTGTCATATGGCAGTTTATAAGAGGTTGTTGGTCCTCTAACACCAGAGTTACATAAAGTTTCCACAGCATACCCTATTTCCACTGCAAAAACTTTTAACCTTTAAGTTAATCCCTCCCCAAATTTGATGATGATGATTGATGAAATTGACAGCAACAGCCTTTGTTTATTTAGGCATCACTGCCCTCTGCTGGATAGAATTAGAAGTTTCCATGTAAGTGTACATAGTTTTCCAGAATGTCTTGATACAGACTTTTAAAGGTATTCTTACCCTGTCAAATCCAGGGCTTAAACTAAGGATCAGCATTTGATTTTTTCCTTTTGCCTAAGCCTCCAACATGATTCAACACAACATTGTTACTGATCCTGTCTTTATCCAAATTTTGATATTTTGTTCATTGTGAACTTTTGCATTAATTTTTATTTTTAATATCGCATTAAAAAATTGTTTATCTTGATGGCTGAACCTTTTGAGGCTCCCTTGAATTTTGTCCCTTCAGCAAGTGCCTCACTTGCCTTACCCTATACCAGCCCTGGTCAAACTAGCCCCTACACTACTATCTCCAGGAAGTTGACCAGTCACACTTGAACACTTCAGGAACATCTTCCTTGACCACTCTCACTAGGTCAAGGCTCCCTAAACTACGGTCCTGCAGAACCATGTATTCTCTTTGCATAATGGCTAAATAAATATCTGACTCCACTCTAGACTGAGCTCCATGAAGACAGGAGACTTGTCAGGAATTTTTTCCAAGTATAGAATTTTCAGTATCAGCAGTTAGAGAATACATGTAAGCTGAATGAAAGAATTACCAAATACTAGTGAAAGAAAGGAAATCTGTGTGGCAGCATTTTGCATACTTAGACAGCTGTAGTAGAGCAAAGTAATAATAACAGCAAAAACAACTGCTCTTTCCTGATCACTACGGCATGGCGGACTTTGTGCTACATAACATATGGTCTCATTTAACCCATACAATGACCTTGCGTGGCAGGTACCATTATCACCCACGTTTTGGCAGAGGAAGAATGTAAGGCTTAGAGAAATGCGGAAACCCGAAACATTTCTTTCTGTAGCTTTCACTTTGGTTCTAGAACTTTCCCTTGGGAACTCACTAAAAAAGAAAAGAATAATAATTCCAAATCCCACCCAAAAAGGAGTATATATCTGTTATGTGAAAGGCTCTAGACTAGATGTTCAGGGGATGAAAAGGAAAGTAAATTTCTCTCTGGGCTCATCAGTTTAGGAAAATATAGAATATTTTTAAAGCTATGCAAATGCTGATGTAAAAATGTAAGGTCTAGTAGGGTCAAGGTCATAAGAGAAGGAATAAATGTGATAGAAAGATTAAAATCTGGTTGGAGGGATCAAGAATCCCTTCATAGGAGGTGGCAGCACGTCAGCTAAGCCTTGAAGAAGGCATGAAATATTAGCAGGTAGAATTGAGGGTAGGAGGAAGGAGAACAATTGAGAAAGAGGTAACAGTCCAAAAAATTGTAACAGTGAGAATTACGACTGTGAGAGAGATTGGATCTAACCAACTCTATCTTGCCTTTAACCTCCAAACTGCCAAAACTAGACCACCAAACTGGTGGTCTAGGGAGGGCGGCCCCTCAGCTAACCGATGCTGTAGTGGAGGCAGCAGTGGCGGCCCCAGGAGGCCTCACTGTGCCACATGGGTCTGGGTTGGAATAACAGAGTAAGTGGTGGGCAGCACCTTAGCGCTGGTATTATTGGTGAGGCTGGGACATGGGTTCTCCAAGTCCCCCTGTGGAAGAGGTGATGGCATCTACACGCACACCGTTGCTAACAGTAAAGTCCTTGAAAGAGCTTGATGTGGTTCTTGTGTTGAATCACGGCTCAGAAAGGAGCATTATTTAGTCAGTGAAAACCACAAAAACATTTTTTTTCTAAAATCAGTAAATAAGTTGGAAATTATTAGAATTTGGTAAATGATACGCACCAGATTTACTTGTATCACTTGTTTTGTGACATAAAGTTAGTTTAGTTAGAGAATAAGAAACACATTTCTGATTTTTTTTTAAAACACTTCACAAACTTACGTGTCATCCTTGTGCAGGGATTGTGCTAATGTTCTCTGTGTCATTTCAATTTTGGTACATGTGCCACCAAAGTGAGCACTCTCGTTTTCTTATTCACTTATTTATCTATGTAGCATTAGCGTTGTTGGAGGTTTTAAAAACCTCTCAGGTTTGCAGTCATTCATTCGCACAGAGACATAAAGCTGTCATGAGAGGCTGGCAGCAGATGAGGGGACACCCTCCTACACAGTGGCTGAGCTGACCTCCCTGCATCCATGACCATTCCCACCCACCCCGCAGAGCTCTGTCCTATATGTCACCTGCTGACTCCCCTAAAACAGCACATTGATATCATGTAGTTGTGGTTTACTTTTTCCTTCAGAGGTGGAGGACACTGTTACCAGAACAGAACAGGTTTATTTCCTGATTAACTGACCTAAACGGTGGGCGAGATGTGTTCATCCATTTCTAATTAGTGAAAGCTGGCTGTGTGCCAAACTCTGTGCTAGACTCTGGGACACCATAAGGAGAGATGAGTAAGCACAGGAGTCTCTGGAGGAAGGACACCAACCCAGCCTTAGAGGGTAGGAAAAGCTTTCAGGAGAAAGTGGTGTTGACAATGCTGAGACCTGAAGATGTGTAAACACGAGCCAGGCTCTTCAATTGCTGGGGAGGAGACAGGGAAAAAGAAAGGAGAGGAGGGAGGGAGAAGGAGTAGAACACAACTACAGGAAAAAACAGTAAGTTCTTAAAGACTTGTAAGAGAGAGCAAGAGCAAAAGTGTGGTTCCTTGGGGAAAGTGGATGTATCTTTAGCCTGGAGCACTGAGCACAAGGTGGGTGCTGTAGTTTGGATGTTTGTCCCCTCTAAACCTCATGCTGAAATGTCATCCCCAGTGTGGCCATATTGGGAGGTGGTACCTAATGGAAGGTGTCTGGGTCATGGAGATGGGGGGGAGGGTACGTGAGTTCTCACTCTATTAGTTCCCTCAAACATCGGTTGTTAAAAAGAGCTGGACCTCCCACTTCTCTTGCTTGCTTCCTCTCTCAGCACGTGATATCTGCACACACCGAACCCCTTCCCTTTCCAGCATGAGTGGAAGCAGCCTGTGGCCTCACCCAGGGCAAATGCTCAGTGTTGAACTTCCCAGTCATTGGAATCATAAGCCAAATGATCCTTTTTTCTTTATCAACTGCCCAACTTCAGGTATTCATTTACAGCAACACAAAACAGCCTAAGGCAGTGGGGCGCTGTGAGAGATAAGATCAGGCGTGCAAGCAAGGCGCAGGTCACAGAGGTCTTTGTGAGCCACACAGGACTGGATTTATTGTGAGAGTAATGGGAGGACGTCGAAAACATTTGATCAGATTTGCATTTGAGACAGGCTACCCAGCTGCAGATGACAGAGGGACAGGCTGGAAGAAGGGAAACAGGAAGGATGCCTGCCACAGTAGATCAGATGAAAGAAAGATGATGGTATCAGACCTTAATTAATGACCATGGGAGTTGAGAGAAGTGGGCATTTCACACACTGTTACAAAGAATTAAAGATCTTGGTGACTGATGGATGGTTTTCAGGACTGAAAGTTTGTGTCACCCACAACACCCAACAAAATTTATATTTTGAAACTGTAATATTTATGTGGCTATATTTGGAGCTACGGCCTCTAAGGAAGCAATTAATGTTAAATGAGACCATAAGTATGGGGCCCTGATCCAATCAGATTAGTGTCCTTATAAGAAGAGAAGAGAAAAGAGAACTTCTGACCAGAGAACTTCTCTCTCTGCCTGCCATGTAAGGACACATTACAAAGGTGGCCATTACAAGCCAGGAAAAAAGCCCTCACCGAAACTAAATTTACCAGCACATTCATCTTAGACTTTCCAGCTTCCAGAACTGTGAGAAAATAAATTTCTGTTGTTTAAGTCACCCAGCCCATGATATTTTGTCATGGCAGTCTAAGCAGACTAATACAAATGGGGTTTTATGGAGAGAGAGGAGTCAGATGGGACCTCTGGGGTTCTAGCTTGGTTAAGACATGACCTTTAAAACCAAGCACTGATAGGTACACACAGGAGAAACAGGCTGTGGGGAGTATGAGTTCCAATGTGGACATATGGGGTTTGAGGGACTATGGGACATCCAGGAAGAGATGCCCAGTAAGCAGTTGGGTACATAAGTCTGGCGCTCAGAAAAAGAGGCTAGATCAGAGGATTTAACAATAAGCATACAGCTGATAATTAAAGCCTTGAAACAAGGTGAGATTTTTCAGGAAGAGAATGAGGATGAATGAAAAGAAAAAA
>NW_016107465.1:1217567-1230833 GCF_001604975.1 Cebus imitator | reverse complement strand
CTGAGGACATATATCAGAAAATCACCAATGTTTAAGGAATGGAGAGGAAAAAGAAGAGCTTTTGGGGAAGTTTAAAAGTGGAAGGGGAAAAATCCAAGAAAAGACAGTGGACAAACATCAGTAGGGGTGTGGAAATATCAAGAGGGAGGGCACGGACAATAGCGTTGGCTGTTCATGGGAAACTAAGTTAGGTCAAGGCAGAGAGAGGATGCTTTGGTTCGGCAGTGCAGGGGATGCTGGCAATCTGGAAAAGAGGAGCTTCCATGGAGTGGTAAGGGCAGAATCAGCTGCAGAGTGATGGGTAGAATTAGCAGAATAAACTCAGAGAAGTGGAAGCAAAACAACAGCAGAAATAAGGTCAAAGCCTATTTGCAACTATTTTTACTCTCGAGCTGTAATTTTGTGTGTGTGGAGGGGTGGGGGACGGGGTCTTGCTCTGTCACCCAGGCTGGAGTGCAATGACAAGATCTCCACTCACTGCAACCTCTGCCTCCCGGGTTCAAGCGATTCACCTTCCTCAGCCTCCTAAGTACATGGGACTACAGGCACGTGCCACCACACCCTGCAAATTTTTTGTATTTTTAGTAGAGACGGGGTTTCACCATGTTAGCCAGGATGGTGTAGATCTCCTGACCTTGTGATCCACCCGCCTCGGCCCCCCAAAGTGCTGGGATTACAGGCATAAGCCATCGCGCCTGGCAAGCTGTAATTTTTTAAATAGATATAAGTAGGAAGATTGAATTTACTACTAGAAGGCACAAAGAGATACTTTGTATAATGCTATTTTTTAAATTGGGCTATCTGGCAGGTTAGAAATGAAGTCGCATTTCAGCCTCATGTGGAACTAGATTGGTATTTTTTGTTCACATTATGTTTTAATGGAAATGAAGCCTTGTGAACTTTCTAAGTTTTCAAAACTGTTTCTTTAGTTTATTTGTAAAATGGCTTGAGAGCAACTACAAATACATTCTGACATCAGGCAAATTCCAGGACAGCTATCTCTGTGTATCCAATATTGGTTATCATTATGGTGATTTGGAGAAAATAATACTCTGTACATTATTATAACTGAATGATGCATTATTGACCCAGAGCCTTACTGAACTATTGTTGAGATAGAAATCTCTGGACTGTAGTAAGAGTTTTGAAGTGTGAACTCTCACCCTCTCCCTATAACTCCCACTTTTTCTCTCCCTCTATAATCATCCAAATGTGAAGAGCCCTAAAACAACACTTGGCAAAATGCTACTAATATTATTTTGAGATGTTTCTGTTTACTTGTGAGTTTTAATTCTTCTGCAAGGAGTTCTTCCCTGCTCCCAAATCCCCAAATGTATTGGAGGATTCTATCACTCTCCTCCTCCCTCCAAATCCCAGAACTTGGCCCATCCAAGACCCATAACCTTACATTCCCTCTGATTCTCTTCTCTTCTTCCCAAGTTCAGGCAGACACTGTCCAGTATTTATGTGGGAGAACTGGCTCTAACTGTTCATGTTTTCCAAACTGTTTGTGTTTGCCTGGTCTTAACTTCAAAAATACAAAAGTTAAAAATCACTTTTCTTTTACCTGCAATCTGCTCTGTGTTAGCCCATCCCTGTGACATAAAAATACATTTCTGCCTACAACAGACTGACAAAGAATTACAAAACCTACAGTGAGGCAATTTTAGTTTATCTCTCAAAATATTATCTTGCCACGTAAGCAAATAAAAGAGAGAGAAAGGAGGAGGAAGGAAAGAAGGAAGAAGGAAGGAAGGAAAGAAGGAAGGGAGGGAGGGAGGAAGGGCGGAAGGAAGTCATCAGGTTTAAAATTAGATCACCCCATCATCTAACAACACAATCACTGGGAACAATTTTGGTATATATCTTTTCAATTTATTATCTATGTATCCATCTATGTATTTATATTATGTCTATCTTTTGCTACCTGTAGGCTGCAATCTGCTTTATTGAATTTAATAATTCACTTCTCTAATGCTTGACAGCATTACTCAATTCTGGAAAGCCTTTCTAAATTTTTAAAAAAAAAAATTTTTTTTTTTTTTTGAGATGGAGTCTTGCTCTGTCGCCCAGGCTGGAGTGCAATGGCTCAGTCTAGGCTCACTGCAACCTCTGCCTCCTGGGTTCAACCGATCCTCCTCCCTCAGCCTCCTGAGTAGCTGGGACTACAGGCACATGCCACCACACCAGCTAATGTTTATATTTTTAGTAGAGATGGGGTTTTACCATATGGCCAGGCTGGTCTCAAACCCCTGACTTCATGATCTGCCTGCCTTGGCCTCCCAAAGTGCTGGGATTACAGGCATGAGCCACCAGGTCTGGCTAAAGAAAAAAAAAAAAAAAGGTAAATTTAAATTTAAATTTTTTAATTTTTAATGAAAAAATATATGACACATTTTATCCTAGCCTACCATACCCAACAATTTTGACATTGCTAACTAAGCAATAAAAACAAGTTTATACAAATAACAGACAACAGAATTTGGAAGTATCTTAATATGGTTTGTACATTGACTAAAATATAATAAAGATCTATTGTACTCATAAAATGAGGATGAATAGTCTTCGTAGTGGATGTTGGTTGGGGACAGTTGTGAGAAAGTCATTCTTTTGGAAGATGAATTCTCTATCCACCATGTTCTTTACCAATTTTTCGCATTTTCAGGGATTAGTGATTATATTTGGCACTCAAATTGTACATAATTGGATGTAGAAATAAAGTTAGAACACTGAAAGCTATCTGTAGGGCAAAATAAAAGCTAAGTCTTTTTACTAGTCTATTTTCATACTGCTATAAAGAACTGCTCAAGACTGGGTAATTTATGAAGGAAAGAGGTTTAATTGACTCAGTTCAGCATGGCTGGGGAGGCCTTGGGAAACTTACAATCATGGTGGAAGTCACCTCTTCACAGGGCAGCAGGAGAGAGAATGAGTGCAAGCAGGGGAAATGCCAGATGCTTGTAAAACCATCAGATGTCAGGAGAACTCCCTCACTATTATGAGAACAGCATGGGGAAACTTCCCCCAGGATCACTTCCCACTGGGTCTCTTTCATGACACGTGGGGATTATGGAAACTAAAATTCAAGATGAGATTTGGGTGGGGACACAGCCAAACCATATCAGCTTTATAATTCTTAGTAATACATGAAAAAAGCACACAGAGATGCTATGTCTTTACCCCACTGGAGTGGTGAACATATACAAAGAAAAGTATTTTAGAATCACCTAGATGGCGTCCAATTCTACTTATTTGATTAGAAACTACTATGTTGAGAAAATTGGTTTGGTTAACATGGTTGTCCTAAAACCATTTGGTTAACATGGTTATCCTAAAAGCATAATGTTTAGCCAATTTTGTTTTATTAACATGATTATCCTAAACTATAATGTTGCATATAGCATATTTACTTAGCATTGTTTGGGTGAAAAATAAATTTTTTTCAACATTGTCTAAAAAGTTGTATAACTGTTAAATAGCCAATGTGGCAAAAAATATATATTAAAAAGTTAAATGAACAGTCATTATATGAAGTAAATCTACCTATGAAAACATTATCTTATGCCAGCAAATATGATTCTACAGCAATATTTTAGATTGCTGCATAAATTCCATTACGTAAATGTACTGACATTTATTTAAACAATTCACAATTGTTGGAAATATAACGACTTTTTTTCCAGATTTCATTGTTATAAACAATGCTATGCATGATCCTTCTTGCGGTGAAGTCTCCTAAGAGGCTCTTCACATTGAAGTATTAGCCTTTTTTATCCAGAGCTAGACCCCAATTATTCTGATTCCCAAGTTAGTATTTTTCCCTCTACGCCAAATTGAGGAGACAGGGATCACACTAAATTTGCTGTACATAAATTGACACAACCACAGAAACAAACAAGCAAAGATTCCCATGAAGACACACAGATTAAAAGTAATGGCAAAAACCACAATTACGTTTGCACCACTTAATAGAAGTTTACGTTGATTGTTCTATTCAAGAGAATGCAATTCTCACTCCAGAGTAATTGACCAACAGTTTATTAAATAATATGCTTTTCAGGGGCATTTAGCCAACAAAAAAAATTACTTCTTGTCCAACTCTGAATTCATGGTTTAGCTTGGAAATCCCTTCTGAAAGACTCAATGCTATAGACTACAGCCTCTTTAACAGTTTCTCAATTTTCCCTGCTTAACCAAGTAAGAAAAACTGTATTATGCTAGAAAAAAAAATGGCCTGGTTCTAATTCCTTTGCCTTTACCTTGTAAAGGTAATTAATATGGAAAAACTCTGATGACTCATATGGCCAGAGTGTTCTCTGTTAATTAAGTTATATAGTTCACATACACACAGAGAGACACACATAGGTTAACTAGTCAACTGAACACAGGGGCAGAAATTAATTAACTTGGTGACAAATATAATTAAGGCAAGAACCTATGGCCTTTAAAAGGTATAATCTGCTGTCATCAAAAGAGAAAAACTGAATGTTTTCATTTACAGAGAAATAAATGGCTTCAAATTTCTAATTCAGTTATGACATTTTCCTGATGAAGCATACGTCCTGGCCAGAGTGCTGTGTTATAAACAAGCAAGTTTTCTGTAAATGTTACCAATCTATTTCAAATCTAACAGGTTCTCATAACTTATTTCTCCAATAGTTCAGGTAAAAAAAAATAGATATAGCACATTAATATAATTTATCCATCTTGTTCAGAAAGAATAGAGAATTGGTAAGGTTAATTGATTTCCCATTTACTATTTCTGGTGTTGGTTTCCACGAAAAAAAAAAAAGATTTGTTTGGATGTCAGCAAATCAATAACTATTTCATTTTCCTTCATTCTTTTCATGAGGAGGCAGCCTAGGGCAGTGAAAGCCTTCCCAGACACAGGAGACATGGAAATGGTTAAGAGGTAGTGCAACCGCTGCTGGAACAGACACCTGGAGTTGGTAGTTACCATAACCCACAATCCTCACAACAATCACCAGCAATTTCTGACAACTCAACAATTTCCACTGTTATGGAAGCCAGAATCAGAAAGCTTACCCTTTCCTCCCATTTCTGAACTCTCATAAATGCCGCTTACCGACAGAAACTAAAAGGCAGCCTCTTGGCAAAGGAGCCTGGGAAATGTAGTTTGTAGATTCCCAGAACTAGCAGTCTATCATCAGCAAGTATGGAAGGGTAAGTGTTCAGCTTAGAGACCTCAGATAAATAACTGGCACACCTCTAAAACTAAAAACAGAAGCAGAAAAACAAAACAGAATTAAGGAATTCAGAGGAAACACTGGCAATTTGGAGAATGTTAACCAAATAACCTTTTTAAGCAATGATTAAAACAGAAAAAACAAGAGAAGGTAGGACATCCATAAAAACAGAACAAGCCACTGTTAAAGAAAAAAAAAATTTAAAACAGGAGAGAGCAAATGGAAACTAAAACTGTGATAATTAAAATTAAAAATAAAAGTTCAAAAGAACACTTGGAAGGCAAGGTAAAAAAAAATCCCATAAAATTTAGATATACAGGAGTAGAAAAAATAACAAAATTAGAGGATCTACTAAGATCTGAATAATAAGAATTCCAGAAAAAAAACAAAAAGTAGAAGAAAGGAACATATAAAAGATATAATAAAAGAAAAATTTCCAGAACTGAAAAAAACAAATCTATAGTTTGAAAAGGCCCATCCAAGTACCCAAAAATGACCAAGGCATGTCACCATAAAATTTCAGCACACCAGGGATAAAAAGAAAATTCTAAAAGTTTAAATAGAAGGAAAAAAAGACCACGTATAAAGATTCAGGAATAAAAATCATCCGACTTTTAAAGAGCAAAAATAAAGGAGAAAGGAATAGAAAGTATCATCAAAATTTAAAAAACAATTATTTCTAACTTACAATTCTGTCCATCTACATTATCAAACAAAAGGTAAAATAAAAATAAAAACATTTTTAGAATACAAGTTACCCCCAAAACTATCTCCCAAGCATTGTTTCCCAAAAAGTTATTGTAAGGTAAATTCCACCATAAGAAGGAAGTAAACGAAGATGTCATCAGTTTCAAAAGAAGTAATGAAACACAGAAGAGGTGAGGGAAATTTGGATGAGAATTAGTTCCTCAATGGCAGCTATGCAAAAGCCTAGAGATCAGCCAATCCAGACTGGACCAATGGGATAATAGCCTCCAGAAAAGAGTTGTTTCCATGGGGAAGAGAAAAGGGGAAGACTAATAAATCAAGTGTGGCTATACAGAAAGGACATGTACAATTCTGTCAGAATGCTTGGGGAAGAATTGACAGGAACATGGAAAACCAAATATATTGGTGGTGGGGGTGGGGCATGGATCCTAGCAATTACTAACTCCACAAAAAAAGAGTTATAAAAGAAATGTAGTTGTATTACATTTTATGATAATGCTGTGAACAATACTTATGTAATCAAAAGAATGTCAGCAGTGAATATTGATTTCACCAAAAATGTATAACATAAGTAGATGCTTGCATGGGGTCAGAGAAAGCATTGGTGATGTGGGAGTACATAAGAGATAAAATCTCAACTACACTAGTTGAAAATCAATAGAATATACTGAAAACTAAAATATTAAGGAATATCATTTAAGCATGAGGATCCATTTTACACATCATGAAACTATTGCTTTTAAATTGGCAGTAACTTTTCACAGGTCATACACAGAAACGGGCAGTGCTAGGATTCCAGTCCAACCCAGTCCTGTAAAACCTGTGCTTACAACACTTTTACGTGCTGATTCTGCCTCATTGGCAATGTCATCTTTTATGTCTTGCGCATTTAAGCTCTAAGTCCCACTCTATAAGGTGTGCATTTCAAACACCATAGAATCCCATATGACATCAGGTTAGGGATATTACTCAGAACCTATTACAGAAGAGAATCATACCAAATTATTTGTCATATAATGTGCTAATCACAAATAGTAGCACATCCTTTGACCAGCATCCTCAGAATGAACTATAACACCAAGAACCTCTTATAATTTTAGAAGGAAATCATTTTAAAATCGATTGTTCTCATTCCTGACCTCTCAAAAATAAAGATTTTCAATAATCATTAAAATTCTGAACAATTTTTAGTAATCATAACTTTTTACAAATGATTTCATACCACTTCTTTTGTTGTCTCAGAAATGCCCCGTTTCATTCTGCAAGCTACTTTGGATAACTTTCTAAGTAAATGTCGAGTCTGAAGTTGTTGTTTTTGCCAGCTATAAATTGGAATAACCTGAGGAGTTCTTTCAAATACTGATCCCTAGATCCCACCACAGACCAATTAAAAATCAGAATCTCTAGATGTTTTAAAAGCATCCCAGGTTATTATAATATAAAGTGTTGAAAACCATAGGTTCACAATGTCAGAGGCATTTGAACCTGTCCAACTCCATCTTGAATAGGGCTGGGTAAAATGAGGCTGAGACCTACTGGGCTGCATTCCCAGCACATTAAGGTATTCTTAGTCACAGGAGAAGACAGGAGGTCGGCATAGATACAGTTCATAAAGACCTTGTTAATAAAACAGGTTGCAGTAAAGAAGCCGGGTAAAACCCACCATAACCAAGATGGCAACAAGAGTGACCTCTGGTGGTCCTCACTGCTACACTCCCACCAGCGCCATGATAGTTTACAAACACCATGGCAATGACAGGAAGTTACCCTATATGCTCTAAAAAGGGGAGGCATGAATAATCCATCCCTTGTTTAGCTTATCATCAAGAAATAACCACAAAAATGGGCAACCATCAGCCTTCAGGGCTGCTCTGTCTGTGGAGTAACCATTCTTTTTTTCCTCAACTTTCTTAATAAACTTGTTTTCACTTTATGAACTCACCCTTGAATTATTTCTTGCGCAAAATCCAAGAACCCTCTCTTGGGGTCTGGATCAGGACCCCCTGTCCAGTAACAACAATAGTGATTCTGAAAATGTGGTTCCCAAATCAGCAGCGCTAACATCCCCCAGGAACTTGTCAGAAAAGCAAATTCTGGAGACCAGAAGTTTGACATCAAGGTGTTGTCTTGGCAGGACCTCACTCCCTCCCAAGGCTCCCCAGTTCCTTGCCTCTTCCACCTTCTGGCGTCTGTTGGCATTCACTGTGGCTGCATTCCTCCGATCTTGATGCATGCCTCATCTTCACATGACATTCTCATCTGTGTGTCTGTCTTCCTTTCTGCTATCTCTTACAAAGACACATGCATTGAATGTAGGGCCCACTTGTTAATCCAGAATGATCTCATCTTAAGATTCTTAACTTAATTATACCTGCAAAGACACCCTTACCCTCACATCCATAGGTTCTGAGGACATATCTTTTGGGGGACATCACTCAACCCACTACAACACTCAAGTTTGAGAAGCAGTGTCAGAGGGAGAATGAATGAGGAAATTCCACATGGAAAGATGCTCCCTTCAATTTCACACAAATCCTCCCCTCTCTTTTCATTTTCTCCTCTTGTTCACTTCTTTCTCTTCCTTTTATTCACTTGATTATGTGTTTCTATTGCTTTTCCAATATTTAATTTTTTCTTTTTCCTCATATTCCTTGAGAAAAAAAATTTCCATTATTTTTTGATTCTTCTTTTCATAGTCTCATTCAGGCTGGAAACTGCATTTCTGTTTTAGTAGAAAATTCAGAGTAGTGAAACAAGGCTTCCTTTTTTTGGGTAAAATATCAAAAATCATATTTCCCATAAAATTTGATCAAATCTGATTTTAGAATTAATACGACAAATAAATGCTGTGGATGATTTAGTAATTCTGTTTTTCCCATTGCAACCAGTGTCCCCTAGTGGTCAATGTAGGAATTGATAGTAAAAAATAAACATTTTCATCTTTTTTCTTGCTTACTAAATAACATATGTTGAGAAAGCAATGTGTGTCAGATACTGTGAATGTCTATATGAGACACCTAGACAAGTAAAATTCAGATGCCATCCTTCAAAAGCTCAACTTTTTCCTATATTATTTCAGAGATGCTGGAATATTTGACTGGAATATTTATTTCATTAAAATCTATGAAAACTATTTCAAGGTCATTAGGGTAACTATGCAGACATTCTACAGGGTAATATTTTTTTGTCCAGAAGGATAATTCAAGAAACTTTATGATGTATGAAAAATGAATGAAATGTACAACTGTAACTCAGATCAGAAATGCTTGGTGTGATTTAATACATTGTACATAATTTAATAAATTTTATAAATTTTCACTCTTTGAAATTCTTTTATCTCTCATGTTAATCCTTGTATTTCTTTTATGTTTTGAAGAATAGCACGTTGGTTCAAGAGTGCCCTAATCAAGCACACACATTTAACTCTCTTTCCTCCCCAAATCCCATGGAAATAATAATAACCATAAGAATAAATCAGTAAAAAGTTGAAATAATGGGAAACTGGCATCACCAGACCAAAAGAAGGTGCAGTTTTGACTAACTGTATGAGGTAAGTTTATCACATGTCAGGCATGAGAGCTTCTGATCTGAGTAGGGTTTTGCAAGAGTTGTGTCAGTCTTTACAAGACAAGGAGGTACTTAGGGGAGAAGAGGCCATGGCAGAAAAGGAAGCTGAGAGAGTGTTCATGTGGAGAGCCCAGCTTCTGAGATGTTTTCCTCTTAAACCCCAAGAAAAGAGTCTTTCAGTCAGAAATCTAGTCTTTCCCCTCCTACACTATAATTTCCTCTTTTAAACTTTTCCAGTCCTTCAGTAGATAAATTCTTACTGTTATGGGCTGAGTTGTCCCCCAAAATGCATGTGTTGAAGTCCTAACCCCAGTACCTCGGAATATGACTGTATTTGAAGGTATGGTCTTTAAAAATGTAAGTAAGGTCATACGAAAAGTCCCTAATCCAATATAACTGTGCCATCATAAGAAAAGGAGACTAGGAAGCAAGCAACACACAGACTGACGGGCAAGCACTAGAGGACACAGCAATAAGGCCGCCACCTACAGGTCAAGGAAAGAAGCTTCACTGTAAACCAACCCTGCTCACACCTTGATCTCGGACTTCCAATTTCCAGAGCTGTCAGAAAATAAATTAAGCCACCTAGTCTGTGGTAATTTGTTATGGCAGCAAACTCATACACATGTTCACCTGCAGAGCCTGGTGAATAATCTTAGAGAGGTTGCACAGTACAAGTCATAAGAAGAGAATGAAAGAGAGTCCCAATACCTCCTTATCACACTGGCACCCCTCAGGAGGGATCCTTATTATTTCAAATCTAGGAACTCTAGCCCCACAATGCAGTCTACAGAAACACTAGGAAATTTTAGAGCAGTAAAACCAAGATGTTCAGAAGCACCCCTGAGTGGACAACTGGAGAGACAGCTGATTGAACTATCTGCTTCCACTGCTCCAGCAAGATGATTTAACTTAGTACATAGATGAGTATTCATTTTAACCATTACATATTTGTCTGGGTGTGATACATATAAATATTATATGAAATGCATTATTTTACAGATATTATTGCTAAAAATAAGGCTAGTTAAAAATAGAGAATTGATCAAGGCTGAAGAGGAAAAGTAAAAAATTCCATAAAGAAAAAAGTTATATACAAAGAAATAGTGATCAGACATCTACAACCTAAGATGCTAGAAAACAAAAGCGTATTATACAGAGTTCTAAGGGGAAAGGATTTAGAACCTAAAATCTCATACCCAGGCAAATTATCACTCACACAGGAGGATAAAATAAGGATATTTATAGATATCACACAAAACTTTTAGATATAACTAGTAATCTGGTTTGGAACTGTGTCCCCACCAAAGCTCATATCGAACTGTAATCCCCATTGCTGGAGGTGGGGCCTGATAGGAGGTGATTGGATCAGCAGATTTCTCATGAATGGTTTAAGACCATTCCCTTGGTGCTGTCCTCATGAGACTGGTGGTTTAAAAGTGTGTGGCACCTCCCTGCTCTGTCTCAGTCCTGCTTTTGCCTTGTGACATGCCTATTTGCCTTCCGCCATGACTGTAAGCTTCCTGACACCTCCCCAGACGCAGATGCTGCTATGCTTCCTGTACAACCTTCAGGACCATGAGCCAGTTAAACCTTTTTTGTTTATAAATTACTCAGTCTCAGGTATTTCTTTATAGCAATGAAAGAACCAACTAATACAAATACTGAATGAGAAACTTCAGTAAGAAGGAAACTGAATCTCAAAAGATAAATTGTATGTAAGAAACAATGGTAAACACATTAATAATATGTGATAAATTAAAATAAACACTGAGGCCTTGTGCCAGTGACTCACACCTGTAATCCCAGCACTTTGGGAGGCCAAGGTGGGTAGATCACTTGAGGTCAGGAGTTCGAGACCAGCCTGGAAAGCATGGTGAAACCCCGTCTCCATTAAAAATATAAAAATTAGGTGGACATTGTGGCATGCACCTGTAATTCCAGCTACTCGGGAGGCTGAGGCACAAGAATCACTTGAACCTGGGAGGCAGAGGTTGCAGTGAGCTGAGATGGTACCACTGCACTCCAGCCTGGGCAACAGAGTGAAACCCTGTCTCAAGATAAACACATACATACATACATGCTGAGTGTTGATTAAGGTAGAGGATACAGAGTTCCCTTCCCTTGGCATGAATAGAGAGGAGGGCTTGGTTTGGGAAGCACTGTGTTAGGGGACTGGGCTCCCCCATCTTGCACTCCCTTTTTAGGATGCTGATAGGCAGAATAAAACACTTTGGGCTTAGCCCCAGACAGTCTGAACACAAGAGGTAGCTCTTTAGGGGTAAATGCCAACTGTCCACACTTGGCATCCATAGTGAGCTCTGGTGATTTCAAGCACAGTCTCCTCTCTCCCCACCAAGTCCCCACTGGGGTAAGAAGTCTAGCTCTGTGTCCCCACCCAAATCTCATCTTGAATTGCAGCTCCCATAATTTTCGTATGGTGTGGGAGGGACCCAGTGGCAGACAACTGAGCCAAGGGGGCAATTTCCCCCATACTGTTATTGTGGTAGCAAATAAGACTCACAAGATCTGATGGTTTTATCAGGGGTTTCCTCTTTTGCACCTTCCTCATTCTCTCTTTGCCTGCTGCCATCTATGTAAGATGTGACTTGCTCCTCCTTGCCTTCCACCATAATTGTGAGGCTTCCTCAGTCACACAGAACTGTAAGTCCAATTAAACCTGTTTCTTTTGTAAATTGCCCAAACTTGGGTATGTCTTCATTAGCAGTGTGAAAACAGACTAATACACCTTGGTTCCAGCTTGCTCACTACCCAGCAATCAAGAAGTTACCTGGGCCAGTCATTTAAAATACCATTTTATCTTCAAATTAGGCAAATAAAAATGATTAACTCGAGGATATAGAAACAAAGGTACTAAATTCTAGACAATAATAACATGAAATACAGGAGGAAGACAGAGTTAAATAATCCAAAGACTATTTGGAAGGGAATTAAAGATACAGGCAAACTTAGATTTCATTAAAGCAACTAAGTATGTATGAATTTAAGACTGAATGTAAGAACAATTGAAATAGAATATATAACTTCCAAACTATTAGAGGCAAAAAATGAGAATTTGATCAATCCAATCAAACTTTAAAAAGAAAAAAGACACAAAGAACATGTAGTATATAAAATGCACAAAAGGAGATGGTAGAAATAAGTTCAAATATACCAGTAATCTAAAGTGATTAGAATATACTCACAAATTAAGAGAAAAATATTCTATAAAAAGGATTTTTCTAAGAAAAGGTTTAGAAAAGTAAAATACACATATATTCTCTTTTTAAGACATTCACATGAAACCCAGGAGCACAGAAAATTTGTAGGAAAATATGAGAAAGGTTACATTGACCCAAAGAAAGTTAATGTAACCATGTTAAGAATAATAGCAGACAGAATGAACTTAAGGATTTAAAAAAATCATTTTAGGGATAAAGAGGGTCATTATATAATAATGAAAATTAATTCACCACAATGATATAATAATTTTTAGCTTATATATACTTAACACCATCACCTAAAAATATATAAAGCAAAAATTGAGAGAGTTGCAAAATGAATATGATAAATTCACAGTCACGAAATTCTCGTGTTGTATTGTGAAAAGACCTAATCTACGTTTGATAGGTGTACCTGAATGTGACGAAGAGAATCAATCCAAGCTGGAAAATACGCTTCAGGATATTATTCAGGAAAACTTTCCCAACCTAGCAAGGCAGGACAATATTCAACTCCAGGAAATACAGAGAACACCACAAAAATATTCCTCAAGAAGACCAAC
>NW_016107465.1:1207465-1216362 GCF_001604975.1 Cebus imitator | reverse complement strand
AAAAAAAAAGATAAATTCACAGTCACAATGGGAAATATCAACATAGCTCTATGAGTAATTGACAGTTTGAGCAGAGCAAAACTATTAATCTTTATATAGCGATTATATAGAGAAAAACCTGTAACAAACAATTAGGAAGCACACATCATTTTCAACCATGTATGCTATGTTTACCAAAATTTACCATATACTAGGTAATTCTCAGCAAACACTAAGAATTAATGTCATGCATACCAGACTGTCTGGCTACTATAGAAAAATGTAGTTTAATTGGTTTTATTAATTAATAAAATATAATTTTATTAGTTTTCTATTGCTGCTATAACAAACTACCACTAATTTAGTGGCTCAAAACAGCACTCATTTACTACTTCGTAGTTCCATAAGTCAGATATCTGGGTGCAGCATGAATCAGCTGATTCACAAGACTATAATCAAGGTGTTCAGCTGGGCTGCATTCCTTTCCAGAGGCCCAGGGGATGTTTCAAAACACAGATTGTTGGTCAAATTCAGTTCTTTGCAGGTATAGGACCCAAGTTCCTGCTTCCTTACTGACTGTCAGACCCAGCAAGGCTTTGCTCCTAGAAGTTGCCTGTACTCTCTCTCGTGCCTTCCACGTGCCCCACCTCCTGCAATCCAACAGCCATGATGAGTCCTTTTCATAATTCCACTCTCTCTGGCTTCTGCCACATTTCTCTGTTCCAGCCAGAGAAAGTTATCTACATTTAAGGATATATTTGAGTAGATTTTCCCCACCCAGATAATCCAGGATAATCTCCCTATTTTAAGATCCATAATCCTCATATCAGCCACGTAGAGTAACCTGTTGGCTGGTCCGAATGCAGTGGTGTTTACAGGTAATTGATCACAACCAGTTATAGATTTGTTTTTTCTACACTCCCATTGCTTCATTTGACTAGCCTTAAAAAATAACTTAAAAATTAAAAATAATAATACGTAAAGTAACATATTTACAGATTCCTGGGATTAGAGTATGGACATATTTTGATGGTGGGGGAGGGTCTGCCTATCACAATAGTCCAATAAATACACAATATATTTGGAATTATTTTAAATCTACAATTAATAGGTCAAAGGAAAAAAATCATAACAAAAAATTTAAAATATTTAGAGTTAAATAATTATGAAAAGCCAAAACTCGAAGGAATGAGCTAAACTCAATTTTCCTTAGAAGAAATGTCATAACCTAAAATGTTCACATGCAAAGAAAAGAAAAAATATTAATGAATAAATGTACTAATACAGAATTTTAATTAAAAACAATCTAAACTCTGGAAGGGGAAGAAAATAGTAAAAATAAGAGCCATAGTCAATCAGTAAACAACCAACAAATTATAGAGAGGATCAAAGAAATCAAAGAGTCAATCTTTGAAAATACTAATAAAATAGACAAATTTCTGGCAATATTAGTATACTAATGTTGATCAACAAAGAGAGAGAAGGTAAGAATACAAAAGGAGAATAAACTACATTTTTTTAAAATTATGTGAATACTATAAACCATTTTATGACAATAAATCAGCAAGACTGCTCTATATATGATCAATTAATGAAAATTAACATTCCAGTACAACAGCAATAAACAACTGGAAAATGTCAATGAAAAGAATTTACAATAACCATAAGACTTCTAGGAATAAATCTAATAACAAAAAAAAAAAAGATGTGCAAGACATGAATAGAATCAAAATACTATAGAGAAGGACATGAAATAATCCCTGAACAAAAAATCTCCATAAACGGTGAGATACACTATGTTCATATTAGGATAACAAAGAAGGCCATTATTTTCAAATTCATGTTCATTTCAGAAGCACTAAAGGAAAATAAAATTAGTCCTTTTTTTTTTTAATCTGGTGTTAAAAAAACAGTCTAAACAAAATTAAGGATAAGTCACAGACTGGGAATAGATATTTGTAATATACACATATAGTGAAACAAGGATTCTCTTTCCTAGTATGTAAAGAACTCCTAAAATTTAATAAGCAAAAAACAACTCAGTAGAAAAATGAGCAAAAGAGATAAACAGGCAATTAACAAAAGAAGAAAACTAAATAATTTAACCTCAATAATAATCAAAAAACAATCCAAATTAGAACAATAGTAAATATCATTTTATATCCGTCAAGATGACTGAATCTGATAATGTCAAGTTTTGGTGGTCATGTAAGGAAAGGGCAGCTCATATATCAATAGCAGCATAAATTGGTACAACTACAAGCCCTAGTGAAGCAGAGACTGCACATACCTTTCTATCGATAATTCCATTTTCAGGCCCCAACCTTAGAAAAGCACTTGCCCAAGGAGACAGGTATAAGGATGATCTTTTTTGTGATGAATTTCCCAAGTTCTTTGTGCTTCTTGTATTTGGCTGTCTAGGTCTCTTGCAAGGCAGGGGACATTTTCTTCAGTTATTCCCCCAGCTTGTTTTCCAGGCCTTCTCTTGCTTCTGCTTTGCCATGTGAGATGGCTCCACCTTCTGCCATGAGTAAAAGTTCCTTGAGGCCTCTCCAGAATCCAGGCAGATGCTGTTTCTTTTTTTTTTTTTTGAGACGGAGTTTCGCTCTTGTTACCCAGGCTGGAGTGCAATGGCGCGATCTCGGCTCACCGCAACCTCCACCTCCCAGGTTCAGGCAATTCTCCTGCCCCAGCCTCCTGAGTCGCTGGGATTACAGGCATGCGCCACCATGCCCAGCTAATTTTTTGTATTTTTAGTAGAGATGGGGTTTCACCATGTTGACCAGGATGGTCTCGATCTCTTGACCTCGTGATCCACCTGCCTCGGCCTCCCACAGTGCTGAGATTACAGGCTTGAGCCACCGCGCCCGGCCCGGCAGATGCTGTTTCATGCTTCCTGTGCAGTGTGCAGTACCAAGAGCTAATTAAACCTTTTTCTTTATAAATTACCACATCTCAAGTATTTTATCGCAGCACAAGAACGGCCTAATACACTGATCATCTGATAAAGTCAGTACTATTATTGTCATCATTATTCTTATTTTATCACTGAGAACTTTGAAGCAAAGAGTGTTTTAAATCTTACCCAAGATTGGTAGAACTAGCAAGTGGGAGGGCTGGAGCCTGAAGCCAAGAAGTTTGTATTAATGAGCCCATGACCCTTACGACTATACCATATGACCTTCACAAGAAAAAGGTAGATTGAGAGTACATTGACAATCTGTAAAAGAGAGATTATTTGTGGGCAGTGATGATTTAGCTTAAATCTTTGGATCTGAAGGACAAGTGAACATTCACAAGGAAAGGGAGGGTTCAAGCAGAGTGAACTCGTAGGAATTACCTTTGGAAGCAGGAAGCATAGCATCCAGAATAGAATAAAATAAGGTCAGGTGGCTGGGGCAGGGATAGCAGAGGGAGAGCTGCCTGAAAGGGACTGGAGGGAAGGAGGAAGGCTGAAACATGCAGGGCTTTTTAAAAATCTTGTCATTACCCTGGAAAACAAATGAGAATTTATCCATGGGGTTGAGATTCAAGCATATAAAGCTAGTTGGATGGGCAGAAAATGGATACAGGGACATGGAGTGATCAGTTGGAAGGCAGGGGAGAGGTGACCTGTTGTGGTCCAGGCAGCTAAGGAGGAGTGGACAGGTTCCAGTGAAGTGGTCAATAGAATAAATAATGGGTTGAAAGTGAGGAGTTGGCTCATGCCTGTAATCCCAACACTTTGGGAAGCCAAGGCAGGCAGATCACCTGAGGTCGGGAGTTTGAAACCAGCTTGACCAACATAGAGAAACCCCGTCCTACTAAAAATACTAAATTAGCTGGGCATGGTGACATGTCCCTGTAATCCCAGCTACTCAGGAGGCTGAGGCAGAAGAATCAATTGAATCCAGGAAGCGGAGGTTACGGTAAGCCGAGTTTCGTGCCATTGCACTCCAGCCTGGGCAGCAAGAGGGAAACTCCACCTCAAAAAAAGAAAAGAAAAGAAGGGGGCAAGGGAGAAATCAAGGATTATTTTAGGTTTCTGACCTAGATAAAAGGGAAAACAGTGTTGTCACTAAGATAGAACCACTGAGTAAAGTCTGAGAATGTGGGAATGAGAGAAGACCTTGAGTTGGGTTTTGCACACATTGGGTTTAGAATGCCTTGGGAACATTCAAGTGGAAAAGCCTGGGAGGCCACTGAGCCGTGGGTCTGGAGTCAGAAGGACAGACTCGTCTGGGATGGAAAGATAAATTTGGGAGTCATCTAGCAGTACCTAAAGCCATGAACAAGCATGCTCTCTCCTAGGGAAAGGAACCTGAGAAGAAACAGGAGTCAAAGGTGCAATCAGAGCTAGCCAGATGGGGATAGGAACTGCCCGTGGGTGTGTTGTACTGGTGAATCTTGGCTAGAACATGCATCATAGTGGGAAAAACATCCAGGATGATACATTCATGGAAGTAGCTCAGGGAATCTGTCTCCATAATGATTCTAATATGTTGCTCACACAATTAGTTCTCCAACTGCAGAAGGCTTCACCAAAGTGAAGTAGAAATTCACAAAATAAGTCTACCCCTTTAGTATCTTCAAATCCAGGCCCATACACCCACCCAAGTAGCCCCATGTGTTCCTGTTACTGGCTGAATTATGCCTCCTTCCCACCCCCAAATTCATAAGTTGGAGCCCTAACCCTGAGTACCTCAGAATGTGGCTGTATTTGGAGATAAGGTCTTATAGAGTTGATTGCATTAAAATGAAGTCATTATTATGAGCCCTAATCCAACCTGACTGGTGGCCTTAAAAGAAAAAGAACAATTGAACACACACAAAGACACCAGAAATACAAGCAGAGAGGAAGGACCATATGAGGACACCATAAGAGGGCAACCATCTCAAGCCCAGGAGAGAGCACTCAGGAGCAGCCGACACCCGACAGACCGTGATCTTGAACTTCCAGCCTCCAGAACTGTTAGAAAAATGACTTCTGTCATTTAAGCCACCGAGTCTGTGGTATTTAGCCATGGCAGCCCTAGCAACGAGCACATTCCTCACGGCATAATGTCTGTCATCTAAACTAGGCTTTTCTTTTTTTTTTCCCTGCTATGAAAGTTTATCCATCTCTGGTTGTCCAGTGGTTAGGAAGAAAAAGAATAAAACTTACCCACTAAGGATCACGAAGACACATCTGAGGTCAAAAAGAGGTTAGGTTTACACAATGAGATACTATCTCACGCCAGTTAGAATGGCGATCACTAAAAAGTCAGGGAGACAACAGATGCTGGAGGGGACATGGAAAAATAGGAACACTTTTACACTGTTGCTGGGAATGTAAATTAGTTTAACCATTATAGAAAGTGTGGTGATTCCTCAAGGATCTAGAAATAACCGAAGGATTATAAATCATTCTATTATAAAAACACATGCACACATATGTTTATTGCAGCACTGTTCACAATAGCAATCACTTGGAATGAACCCAAATGCCCATCAATGATAGACTGGATAAAGAAAATGTGGCACATATACACCATTGATTACTATGCAGCCATAAAAAAGGATGAGTTCATGTGCTTTGCAGGGACATGGATGAAGCTGGAAACCATCATTCTCAGCAAACTAACACAGGAACAGGAAACCAAACAGTGCATGTTCTCACTCGTAAGTGAGAGTTGAGCAATGAGAACACATGGACACAGAGAGGGGAACATCACACACCAGGGTCTGTCAGGGGTGAGGGGCTAGGGGTGAGATGGCATTAGGAGAAATATCTAATGTAGATGGTGGGGTGATGGATGCAGCAAACCACCATGGCACACGTATAACTGTGTAACAAACCTGCAGGTTCTGCACATGTACCCCAGGACTTAAAGTATAATTAAATAAAAAAAAAAGAGGTTAGGTTTATTTGCTTCCTGCAGGAAGGGAAACACACGCTATGAGAACTGTGGCACATCTCAAACTAGGGCAGTTAGGGGAGGATACTTACAGAATTTAGGGAACTGGGGTTTGTCACGGCATGGATTTAGAGCAGAAGATGATGGGAAGGGTCTGAGCAGTGATGAGTCAGAATCTGTCAACTTGGTGAGTTTTTGGAACAATCAGTGCTCTGATCTCTAAAAGACACAAGTCCTTGTACAGTTACTATGAGATCGAGTTTGTGATCTTATTTGGAACACGGGGCTCTGGATGAGCTGATGTTAAAAGGGTTATAGCTTGGATAGTTTGTCCTGCATGACATGGTTTGGAACAGTGTGTCTATTTTGCAAGTTATAGCACCGTTTTACAAGTTGTGGTTTCTGTTTATTTCTCACCACTCGGACTTTTTTATGCTAACGTCAGGGTTCTCACACATGACTTAAAGAGCTGACATGGATAAGTGAGCACTGGATTGGTGAAGCATGACTATGCTTACTTTCTGGGTGACTCCAGCATTTCTTACCTGTTTACAAACCACCATGATCCTAAGATGTAAAAGAAGCATCTTGGCATCTGAAAAACTGAAGATTCAATGCACTCAATCAAAACAAATTTACTTTCTCATTTAACTGACATCCAAACAGTAGGATTACAATTAACAATTTAGCTCAAAAGTTCAAATTGGGGCTCTAGACTCAGGCAGACCTTAATTCAATTCACATCTTCCTGTCTTGTCAGTTGTAGGATTTTAGGCAAATTACTTAACACATTTTGGACAGTTTCATCACCAGTAAAATGGTATAAATAATACTGCCTCTTGAAAAGGGTTATTGTGAGAATTAAATAAGTTAATGTACGTCATCTACTTACTTGTTGCTACATGATAAATAGCCTAAAACTTAGTGGCTTCAAACAGCAATTTTATTTTGCTCAGGGTTTTGTGGGTCAGGTATCTAGTAAGGGTTTGGCTGAGCATTCATTTCTGCTCCACGAAGCATCAACTAAGTTGATTCCTTTGAGGCTGGGGATCCACTTCCAAGAATGCTCACTCTCATGGCTGGCCAATTGATGCTGGCTGTCAGCTGGGAGATCACCCAGGCCTGGCAGCTGGAGCCCTTGGCCTCTCTCCTGGGCACCTTCCCACAGGGCTACCGAAGTTCCCCCAAAAGTCGCAAAGGAGTTCCAAGAGACCTCAGCAGCAGCGGGAAGTCTCCTTTTAACAAAGCCTTCAGTCCCAGAGTGTCACTTCCACTGCATTCTACTAGTGACACATGTCGCAAAAGCCAAGGAGGAGAATTAAACTCTGCCTGTAACCTGGTGGAGGGGTAAAGAATGCATGGCCATCTTAAATCCACCACTTACGTGTTTTATATAGTAACTAACCACTGTACTCTGTGACTAGTATGATCATTGGAGATAGTGCTGAATAGAACATAGGACAAAATAGAAAGCTTTCGTTTCCTAAAATCCGTATAGGAGCATAAAGTAGGTAAATATTTTCATATCCTGATAGAACTTTGTCATCTTTATTAACTTTCTATTTTTTTCAAGGAATGTTTTCCCAGGTTTCCTCAATAATCATAGCCACCACAGGTGGTAAAAATAGCTTTTCAGAGATATATGAATTCTAGTTTTACTATTCTAGCTTTGTTGAAACATTTTTTAATCACTTGTTTCTGTATTGCTCACGAAGCACATTATGAAGCATTCCGTATGCTGGCTATCTGTAGCAGCAGCTACCAGGCAGAGAGTGGGAAAAAGCTTTCTCAAATATTAAATTAAACCCTTTCTTCTCTTCCCAGCCCCTACCCAGCACTCTGTACTTCCATGGGATAAAGTTAAATGACTGGTGATCCAAGTACCTGAGAGAGGAGGAGCGTCCAGCCTTGAGAGATGAGGTACAATCATCAGATTATCTTCTGGTCACAGTTTTTGAAGGAAGGACAGAAGATTTAGGCTGACTTTAAAAATGGTCTTCAAATATCTAAAGGGGCTGTCATCCAGAAAAGGAAATTTAATTCCAAAGTGACAGCAACAAAAACATATCTTGGATATTTTGGTACAATATATTGTACCAAATGTATGAAAGTCGTGGTACAATAAAACTAAACATTCTCTTTCTCTTAGAGCTGATTAAAAATGGAATGAGGTGCCTCAGGAAGCAGCACTTTTCCACTTTCTGGAGGGCGGGTGGCAGCAGGGTCTGGATAACTATTTTGTGGAGATGTTACAAAAGGATTCCTGCAACTGTCGGTCAGGGACAGGTTGTTTACATGATCTCCAAGTGTCCTTTGGGCTGTATATAATTTACAGTCCAAATAAAATTCACTTCTTGTTTTTCTGCCTTCTTTTACAATCTATGTATGCAAAATCCTGTTAGTATGTGAGATAGTAACCATTCCTTCCCAGGTAGGCAATGGCTTTGAGATTTAAGAGACCCATGCAGCAGAATTTTGGAGAGTAATAACTCTTACCAGCAATTGTAATATGTGCGGCTGTAATTACTACAACAACCAGGAGAATGGCTTACAGATCCTGCACATTTGCGTTAAGGCAAAAAGTTCAGATGCCATACAAATGGAAATATACAGAAACTGAACATAAGGTGTGACTTCTATTGGTTTAGGGACATAGAAAAGTCAATGCACAAGGTCCAGTGTTTGAAAGCAGAAGGAAAGTAAGCCTGGTAGGAACCTTGAGTTTAGTAACAGTTATTGGCCATGACTAGGTAAGAGATCATTGGGATTATTGGGATAAAATGTTGGGATATTTATGAGCATTATTGTACTACTAGGCTGGGGAAGGGTTTCAGTCACTAAGGGTGAGGCTGTCACAAGACTAGAGACTACCATCTCCACATAGATCATTCTCACAGGGCAAGTGTTTCATCTTTGCAAGAAGAATAATTAGAGTTTTAACCATGAGCTCACCAATGACCTTAATATTGCCAAATCCAGTTACCATCCTCTCTGCTAATCTTACTATTTCTTCCAGCAGCTTTTCACACAAGTTTTCATTCC
>NW_016107465.1:1183949-1207248 GCF_001604975.1 Cebus imitator | reverse complement strand
CCATGTTGGCCAGGCTGGTCTTGAACTCCTGACTTCAGGTGATCCACCCTCCTCAGCTTCTCAAAGTGCTGGGATTACAGGCATAAGCCAATGTGCCTGGCACATTGTTCTTTCTGTCTTCAAACATCTTCCTCTCTTGGTTTCAGGGGTTCTACACTCTTCCTGCTCCCTCATCTTTGTCAGCTCACTCCACTCGCATTCCCTTTGCTGTCCCTTCTTGACATTGGTTGTAAAGACTGGGGGTCCTCAAGCCCCATAATGACTATAGTCTTCCCATATCATTAAACACCATCTATACCACCTACACACTGATGACCCCCCAATGTCTATCTTGAGGCCAGACCGCACCTAAGGGCTCCACCTATATATAGGTTATATGTCTAACTGCCTACTTGACATCTCTACTTGTGTATTTCATATCCCTTCAACTCAAGATGTAGAAAATACCTTGATTTGCCCTTTACCCACACCATTCCTCATATCCCCTCCCCTCCAAATCTGTTACTCTCTGAGTCTTCCCTGTACAGTAAATGATACATCACCACCGACTCAGTTGCTTAGTCAGACACCCAAGAATTTTCCTTGACTCCTACTTCTCCTTCACTCTACCATATCCAATCTATATTAACAAGTTCCGTTGAGTCCACACACAAAATGTTTCTAGAATCCATCCACTACCTATTTTCTCATAGCCACAATCATAGTACAAACTACAGCAGACCTTGCAATGGTCTTCCCAACAGCTCTCCCCAGACCTACCTTGATGACCTTTAATCTACTCTCCATTCAGCAAACACCATGCTCTTTCAAAAAATAATTTGTTTATCTAACATGTGTTTCCATTTCTCTCCACCCCAGCCCCAAATGGCTCAAAAACAAAAAGGCTTACAGCATTTTTATTGGGCTATAGGAACAGGTGATGTATCAGTCTAAGATGCAATCTTTCAGTTCTCGTTAATGCTTTTTGTCTGTTATTCTTTTCCTTTCTGTGTCAATAAAACGCCTAGGAAATATATCCTCATCTGTCAAGGGAGTTTACTTTTTGACATATGTGATAGCCAAACTAGCCCCATGGTGGTCTTTTTAAAAGATAAATCAATTCAAGTGAATCTCTTAAAACTTTCTATAACTTCCCTTTGAACTTAAAAACAAAATCTAACTCTTTACTGGATCTTATAAGATCTCACGGAAATGCTTCTCAAACTATCTATGGTTAAAAAAAAAAAAAAAGCTTTTTTTTTCAATTTTCAATCCCTCTCTGATGGATACTTTTATAAGATCTAATAAAAAAATGAATTACTAGAAAAAATGAAACCAGAAGTAAGACATCAAAACATAAATCCAATTTTTTCATTAGATTGAAGAGATATCAAACCACTCTGTCAAATCATTTAAAAGGCTTTATGAGCTTATTTTCAATTTCTGTACTTATCCCATCATGAGCTAGTTCAAGGACTGACAATGACCTGGATGATTTGGCTCCAGCTTACCTCTCCAACTTTGTCTTAGAAAGTCTTTCCCTCCCTCACTCTGTTCCAGCCCCACTTTCTATATCTTAAACAAAGCAAGGTTTTTCTAGCTTCAAGGCATGTTCCTTTCCCTGTATCTGGAAGCCTCAGTATCCCATGTGCCTCACCTGGAGAGTTCCTTCTAATCCAGTCTGTCAATTGGAGCATCATGAGTTTCACAAATTTGAAAAAAAGAGCCATATATATATATATATATATACACACACACACAATTATATATGTATATATATGTATATATACACATATATAAATACATGTGTATATATATACACATGTATATATACACATATATACACACACACATATATGTTATATATATATGTGTGTGTGTATATATACATATACAGAGAGAGAGAGGGAGTGTGACTTGCAGCCTGCAGGGTGGGCTTTCTAAGCGTCTGGGAAATGTAGCCTCCAGCCAGAAGCCAGAAACACACCTCATGGGAAGGGCAAGGGAAACAGGAATTTATGATGAATAGGGTGGTCAAATATATATATTCAATAAGCTAGAGGAGGGCCAGGTGCACTGGCTCACACCTGTAATCCCAGTACTTTGGGAGGCCAAGGAGGGTGGATCACCTGAGGTCAGGAGTTCGAGATGACCAGCCTGGCCAACATGGTGAAATCCCATCTCTACTAAAAATATAACAATTAGCCAGGCATGGTGGTGGGCGCCTGTAATCCCAGTGACTCAGGAGGCTGAGACAGGAGAATCACTTGAACCCGGGAGGCAGAGTTTGCAGTGAGCCAAGATTGTGCCATTGCACTCAAGCCTGGGCAACAGAACAAGACTCTGTCTCAAAAATAACAAGCTAGAGGAGGAGCCATGAATACTTATGAAAGGAGAAACATGCACATGCACATGCACAACTGAGCTTTGTGACGCTCTGTAGAAGCCAGGCTCAAAAAAGTGGCAGTGTTAGCATGATTCAAGGGTGGAATTTTCAGCCCTCTGATATCAAAAGATGAAGCAGAAGACATGAAAATCTACACTACTCATCCTCTGTAGGCTAGTTAGAACCACTCCATGGTTGGTGGTGTCTTATCAGGAGGGAATGCTGGTCAGTTGCTGTGCTGAAACTGCAAAAAGCCTCAGGAAGCTGGGTGACATCAGAGGTAAAGTGTTTTGAAAGAAGTGGTTTCTGTTTAGCCCTCAGGGAAGAAAGTCTGATGGGGGTTAGCGAGGGAGGAGGTATAACAAGACATGTCCTATCTCCCAACCCATTATGGCTAAGAACTCAGTTTTCAGGGTTACTCTGGGGTCCTGTTAGTCAAGAGGGGGTCCATTTAGTCAGTTGTGGGGCTTAGGATTTTATTTTCATTTATCAAGTTTCATTTTAATTCCCGTTTCTCAAATGACAATTTCAGCTGAAGAAATCATGTTATTCCCTAATATAAGGTCTTTGAGGCTGACTGACGGTACCATGGACACCATGGTAACCTTTGTGACCTGCACAGACACTCCAGATGAGTTCCTGGAAAATCTGAAGCAACTGGAAGACCATGAAAAGGGGAAGAATAATCAATCCCTGCTGAATCTAATTAACTTGAGACATTCTTCTATTGTTCCTTATTCCTACCTCAATTGATAAGGCAATTGGACTTTGTAACCGACCTTGGTCAACCTCGTGACTCCAGACCCTATGACCCCCTCTCAGCTTGCAAAAACCACCCTAAACTGTAACTTCTGTAACTTTCCACTGCCTACCCCAAATCTATAAAAGCAACTCCTATCCCACCACCCTCCACTGACTCTCTTTTCAGACTCAGCCCACCTGCACCTGAGTGAATAAACAGCCATGTTACTCACACAAAGCCTGTTTTGGGGGTCATCTCAGATCTCTTCAGTCCTTTTGAATAACTTCACAGATACTCTTTTACTCACGTAGTGTAAGCATCTGGCACTTGTATTCCCTTCAAATACTACCATTACCCCACAGGGGTAAACGCTTCAAGGTTAAGATTAAAATAGCACTATACGTTTTTTTCATCAAGGCAATTTTGCTTTCTGATGTTTTGTCCTTTATTTGTAGACTGTGGTAGAATAATATGAATATGAAAGGCAAATCAACTCAAAAACAAAAATCTTCTTCAAGCATACAAATATTCTTAAAACCTTTGTTGAGAAAAAGGCTTGACATGCAAGTGGTACCATAGTTGACTACTCTGAGAAAAACAATGTATAATTTAATTTCCTAGCCATTACCCTGAAGAAACTTAATTAAATGTTATGCCTCCAGAGAATATTTTTCAAGATACAACCATCCACATTTGAAATATTAATTAAGGAATTAGGCAATCCTCAATGTAGAGAGAGGAGGATTACGGGGGGGGGGGCATTGGGAAATAAATTTCAGGTGCCTCAAAGCCAAAGCTAAACAAGGGGGCTGAGCCAAGAGTTAGAGTTCAGGATTTTCAACCAAATAACAAAAGAGTTGGAGAACTAAGAGATGTCCCTCTTCAGCATTTCCTTGAATGTCCAGAGTTTCTTCTCCAATGTCAAAGGGTCCAGATAAAAGTCAGAAAGATTAGAGGGGTTACTTTTTTTTTTTTTTTTTTTTTTATATTGTCTTGTTACGTTGCCAAGGCTGGATTCAAAACTACTGGGCTCCTGAGTAGCTGGGACTACAAGCACAAACCACCACGTCCAGGAGGAGGGATTGCTTTCAGATTCTTCCCAGAGCCTTCTCTGCAGCTTCTGCTATCTAAAAAGTCATCATCAAAAGAGCCATCTTTCCAAGCAAATACTAAACAAACTGTTGTTTTGTTAACATCATTTATTGTTGTCTTTCCTTCTTTAGATATTTGCTCCTTTAGGAAAGAAATATTACCTCTATGATTCACCCTTTTAACTCAGCTACAGCATGCCTTGAATACAAGAGGTCAATAAATATTGTTGAATGAATGAATGTATGCATGACTAAACACTAAAGTATGCAATGGATGATGAATAAAGCACTGTTCAAGTTGAATATACATTGAATTCAATTTTATATAAAGTTTTACACTAAATGCTGAGGAGGACGCAACCATAAAGATTGACTGAAGCTCTTACTCTTCAGGCATAGATAATGTAATTGAAAAGTCAAACTTGCACTAAGGGACATTAGCAAAATGGTAACGTTGGCAGCTCCAAGTTCTCATTTCCTACAGAAATTCTAAAAAACACGCATAAACTATCAGAACCAACTTTTTCAGAACTCTTGCAAACAAATGAAGAAGAAAAAGCCCAACAAAATGTTAGAAAGTTTGTGGTGATTTTATAGCAGATTTGATCTTGAAGCAGTGGTTGCCTGCATTCTTAGTGTAGGACACTTTTCTCTGATTCAGGAGGGAGTGAAGCAGAGTAGATTTTATTCACAAATCATGTATGTCTGTTCTAACCTGTCTGAGGACTACCTGAAGGACTGATACAAAACAAACATCTCTTTTTCTACTTCAGAAATCAAGCCAAAAAAACAATGCTCACAAATACTGCAGGTCCAACTAACAACTCTCAGATATCTGGGACAAAAGATTACAATCAAAACATAAAATAAGTTGCCCAAAGCAAAGGCTGAGGAGAATTTCTTTAGGAAATCAGGACATTCAAAAGCAGTCATGTATACTGGGAATTTAGAAAGCCATGTACATACCCAGGACAAAACACATACAGAGGAAAGACCTAAGAAGATCCTATACTTTTGCCTTGAGTTGATCTGTAGACTCAGTGTAAGGACGGCTAACTGTTGAAGGAAGGGCACGCATCCACATATACAAAGGCAGTCTGGAAAGATTAGTAGAGATGGTTTTCCCTTTAACTCTCTTTGTTTTGTTTTTAGCTCCTGGCATTCAAGGAAATCTCTGTCAGAACACCAGCTGAGCACAAGCTAAGGAACAAAGACTTCCATGACCTCACATGATAAGAAATATACTCTTTGCAATAATAGTTTGGAAAAAATACTAAATAACCTTCAACAATAATTTTTTTAAAAAAATCACAAGGCATACGGGAAACAGGAAAGTATAGCCCATTCAAAGGAATAAGATAAATTGAAAGACACTGTACCTGAGGGACCCATACGCAGACATACTAGACAAAAACTTTAAAACAACTGTTGTAAGTATGCTTACAGAGCTAAGGTAAAACACAGACACAGAATGAAAGAAAATCAGGAAAATAATATATGGACAAAATGAGAATATCAATGAACAGACAAAAATTATATAAAGGAACCAAACACAACATTTGGACTGAAAAGTACAATAACAAAATTTTTTTTTAATTCACTAGAGCAGTTCTAACGCAGATTTGAGTAGGCAGAAAAAAGAATGACCAAAGTTGAAAATAGAATAACTGAAAATAATGAGTCTGAGTAAAAGAAAAAAAAAGTGAACAAAGTCTAAGGGACCTGTAGAATACTATCAAGAGGACCAACACTTGCATCAGAAGAGTGTCAAAAGAAAGAGCTAGAAAAAGGGGCAAAATAATATTTGAATAAATAATGGCTGAAACTTTCCAAATTTGATGAAATATATGAATCTACAAATCCAATAAGCTCAATCAATTCTAACTAAGATAAACCCTGAGACTCACACCAAGAAACATCATGATCAAACCATCAAAGACAAAGAGATAATCTCAAAAGCAGAAAGAGAGAAGCAGCACATCATGTACAAGGGAGACTCAGCAGCTGATTTCAAAATGGTCTGCTACAAAAAATCAATTAATCAGAAAAGAAGGCAGTAATGGAAAAAATGAAAGACAAAAAAGGCATAAGATGTACAGAAAACAAACTGACAAAAGTAAGACCTTTCTTACCAGCAATTATTTTAAATCTAAATAGGCTAAACTTTCTAATCAAAAGGCAGTGATAGGCAGAATAGATTGAAAAAAACATGATCCAACTGCATTCTGTCTACAAGAGACTCACTTAAGATCCAAAGATTGAAAGTATAAGCATGGAAAAAATATATTCTATGCAAATAGTAACCAAAAGAAAGCTGGGGTAGCAATTCTAAAATGAGACAAAATAGACTTTAAATCAAAATCTACTAAAAGAAACAAAGGGCCGGGCGCGGTGGCTCACACCTATACTCCTAGCACTTTGAGAGGCTGAGGCAGGTGTATCACGAGGTCAAGAGATCAAGACCATCCTAGTTAACATGGTGAAACCCTGTCTCCACGAAAAATACAAAAATTAGCTGGGCATGGTGGCACGGCCTGTAGTCCCAGCTACTCCAGAGGCTGAGGTAGGAGAATTACTTGAACCCAGGAGGTGGAGGTTGCGGTGAGCTGAGATCACACCATTGCACTACTCCAGCCTGGGTAACAAGAGCGAAACTCGGTCTCAAAAAAAAAAAAAAAAAGGAGGACAGTATATAAAGAGGAGTTTATTTATCAAGAAGATATAATAGTTATAAGCATATACACAATAGACAACAGAAATATTGACAGAATTAAAGGGAGAAATAGGCAGTTCAACAATAATTGTTGGAGACTTCAATACATTTTTAAAAATGGATAGAGCAGCTAGACAGAAAATCAATAAGGAGAAAGAGAACTTGAACAACAACATAAACTAACAAGATCCAACAGACTTATATACAACACTTCATTCAACAACAGCAGAGTATACATTTTTCTAAAGCGCACAGGGAACATACTCCAGGATAGAGCATATGTTAGGCCACAAAACAAGTTTGTATAATTTTTAAGAGATGGAGATTATACAGTGTATCTTTTTCAATTGCAATGATGGAATAAAGCTAGAAATCAATCATTTTTAAAGAGCATTTTTTAAATTTACAAATATATTCAGCATGGATCTAAGAAAAATAATTCACAAATATATAGAAATTAAATTACATATTCTTAAATAATCAAAAGATCAAAGAAGAAATCACAAGGGTGGCCAGGCGCAGTGGCTCATGCCTGTAATCCCGGCACTTTGGGAGGCCAAGGTGGGTGGATCACGAGGTCAGGAGTTCGAGAACAGCCTGGCCAAAATGGTGAAATCCCGGCTCTACCAAAAATATAAAAATTAGCTGGGTATGGTGGCACATGCCTGTAATTCCAGCTACTAGGGAGGCTGAGGCAGAAGAATCACTTGAACCCAGGAGGAGGAGGTTGCAGTGAGCCAAGATCGTGCCACTGCACTCCAGCCTGGGCAATAGCAGGAGACTCCATATAAAAAAAAAAAAAAAAAAGAAAGAAAAGAAATCACAAGGGAATTTTAAAAACACTGAGAGACAAATGAAAATTAAAGGCGGCATACAAAAACTTATGGGATGCAGCAAAGGCAGTGCTTAGATGAATGTTTATAGCTATAACGAACTATATTAAAAAATAACAGCTCAAATCAATAACAATTTCATACCTTCATGAACTAAAAGCAGAAAAACAAACTAAACCCAAAGCTACTAGAAAAAAAGGAAATAATAAAAATTAGAGTGGAGAAAAATAAAATAGAGACTAGTAAGACAATAATCAACAAAATTAAAAGTTGGTTTTTTGAAAAGATGAGCAAAATTGACAAATTTTTAGTTAGATCTGACAAAAGAAAAAGAGAGAAGACACAACTGTTAAATAAAGTCTGAAATAAAAATGGAAACATAATAACTATCTTTTTTTTAAATTTTTTTTTTTAGACAAGGTTTCACCATGTTGGCCAGGCTGGTCTTGAACTCCTGACCTCATGATCCAACCGCCTTGGCCTCCCAAAGTGTTGGGATTACAATGTGAGCCACAACACCTGGCCCTAAATTACTACTATCTTTACAGAAATAAAAAGGATAAGAAGGGCCAGGCGTGGTGGCTCACGCCTGTAATCCAAGCACTTTGGAGGCCAAGGCAGGCGGATCACCTGAGGTTGGGAGTTCAAGACCAGCCTGGCCAACATGGTGAAACCCCGTCTTCAAAAAAAGAGGATAAGAAAATATTATTAATCATTATATATTAATTGGATAGCCTGCAAGAAATGAACAAATTCCACACAAATTACCTAAACTGACTCAAGATGAATTAGAAAATCTTAACAGATTTATAACAAAAAAGATTGAATTAGTAATTGAAAACTTCCTAATAAAGAAAATTTCAGGACCAAATTGCATCACTGGTGAAGTACCAAACTTGGATGATTTACCAAACATTTCAAAAAGGATTAATACCAATCCAGACATTTTTCTAAAAAATAAAAGAGAAAGGAACACTACCTAACTTATTCTATGAGATCACCATTACCCTGATATCAAAGCCAAATAAAGCCATCACAGGAAAAGAAACTACCTTTTGAAAAAATGGAAAAACACCTCATGTTCATGGATAGAAAGGCTTAAAATTATCAGGATGTCAATACAACCATGCAACCTACAAATTAATGTAATTCCTATAAAAATTTCAACAACCTTTTTGAGGAAAATGGTAAAGCCAATCCTCAAATTCGTATGAAATTTTAATGAACCCCAAATAGTCAAAACAATATTGAAAATGAACAAAGTCAAGGACTTGCAAGTCTCAATTTCAAAACTCACTACAAAGCTACAGTGATCAAAACAGCATGGTACTGGCATAGGTTAGAATATAGATCAATGGAATAGCATTAAGAGTTCAGAAATAAATCCATATATGAATGGCAAATTAGTTGACAATGATATCAAGTCCACTAAATAATGAAAGAACAGGCCCTTTAACAAATGACACTAGAACAACTAGATTTCTACAGGTAAAAGAATGAAGTTGGAAACCCCAAATTATACCATATCCAAAAGTTAACTTAAAATGGAACAATCCTAGATATAAGGACTAAAAGCATAAACCTTTCAGAAGAAAACAGAGGAGTAAATCTTGACCTTAGATTTAATAATGGAGTCTTAGATATGACACCAAAAACACAAGCCACAAAACAAAAATAGCTATTTTGGACTTTATCAACACAAATTTTTTGTACATAAGGGACATTATCAAGAAAGCGAAAAAGAAACCCACAGAATAGGAGAAAATATTTCCAAGTCATATATCTGATAAGGTTATATCCAAAATATTTAAAACTCCTAAAACTCAACAAAAAGACAACCCAATTTAAATGGGCAACATACTTGAATATTTCTCCAACGATATATAGATATGGCCAAGAAGTATACAAAAAGGTATTCAGTGTCCTTAGTCATTAGAAAAATTCAAATTAAAAACCACAGTGTAATACTGTTTCACATCTACTAGGATGGCTGTAATTAAAAGTGGAATGTAAGTGTTGGCAAGAATGTGGAGAAATTGGAACCCTCCTACATTGCTGATAAGGATATAAAATGGTGCAGCTGCTGTGGAGAACAACTTGGTGGTTCCTTTAAAAAGCTAAACACAATTACCACATGGCCCAGGAATTCCACTTGTAGGTATACATCTGAAAGAATTTAAAACTCAACCAGTTACCTGTATGGCAACATTCATTGCAGCATTATTCACAATAATGCTGTCAAAAGGTGGAAACAACATGTCTACCAACAGATGAATGGGAAAACAAAATGTAGAATGTACATATAATAGGATATTATTCTGTAATCTCAGCACTTTGGGAGGCCAAGGCAGGTGGATCACCTGAGGTCAGAAGTTCAAGACCAGCCTAGCCAATGTGGCTGAGGCAGGAGAATCGCTTGAACCCAAGAGCCGGAGGTTGAAGTGAGCCAAGATCACGCCGCTGCACTCCAGCTTGCATGACAGAGACTCCATCTCAAAAAAAATAAAAAAAGAATATTATTCATCCATAAAGAGAAACGAAGTTTTGATATATGCTATAGCATGGACACACCTTGAAAATTTTATGCCAAGTGAAATAGGCCAGACGTAAAGAGGACAAATATTATATGATTTTAATTAGATAAAAATATCTTGATTAGGGAAATTCATTAAGACGGAAAATAGACTAGAGGTTACCATGGGCTGGAAGAAGAGGGGAATCGGAAGTTATTGTTTAATTGTGACAGAGTTTCTGTTTGGGTAATGAGAAAGTTTTGCAGACAGATAGTGGTAACGGTTACACAACATTGTTAATGTAATTAATGACACTTTTTAAATGTTTTATATATTTTACCATAGTAAAAGAAAATACACTAACAAAAGAATGTGAACAAATATCTGTCCTAAGACTATTTGCTTTCTAATAGGGAACCATATTTAAGTAACATTTCTTAGAGGCCTTCTGTGTCCCAGACTCTATGAATGCTCTGGTGCACAAGACAAGATTTTAGAGCTCAAGCAATTTACAATCCAGTAGAAAAAGTGAACCAGCCAGCATCAACCCTGATAAATCCAGGGAAAAACATAAACCTGGGAAGTTAGGCAGCATGCAACAGGAGCACCTAATTTAAAACAGACTGGGTAATGCAATAAGATGAAAAAGGGTCAAAGCATCCCAAGAAAGAACAGCAAGTTGGCAAAAGCTGTGAATGACACAAACATTGGGCATTAGAGGGAAACTGTTAGTGGTTGAACAAGGTTAGAGCAGAACTGGGGAGGGAGAGGCCATCACTGAGGGGATAGTGAGGGATGCGGTTAAAGATTCAAGCAAAAACCTGACGAAGCTGCACTGAGAAGTCCTTATCCCAGTCTACAGAGAAGCCATTATAGGATTTTACACAAGATGGTAGTACCATTATGGGCAGCTCTATAAAGAATGGATTTAAGAGTGGTAAGACTAAATACAGGGAGTCAAGCATTTCCATGAGCTTGAGAGAAAAATCTTTAGAAAATAAAGGATCTATCAATAATGTCCTAAAATCACAAAATGCTTGGTAAGTTCTGTGTTGGTAATGCTTTTGGTAAACAGGCATTCTCATACAGTGTTGATGTAGGGCAATTACCCTATCAGAATAATTTGACAATATGTATGGAAATATATGCACGTACTTAGCAATTTTTCAGGAATTCATCCTAGAGACAGACATGCTGTTGTATAAAATGAAATACAATGTTATTTATCACTGCACTGCTTGTAATCCTAAATTATTGAAAATAGTATAAATATCCATCAGTTGTAGCCGAGTCAAATTAATTATAGTATAGCCATATACTGGAATACCATTTGACAATAGAAAATAAATGATAAAGCTCTTATGTAAGGACAGAGAATAACTGCCAAGATTTGTTTTCTTTTTCTTTTTCTTTTTTTAGACAGGGTCTCTCTCCTTTCATTACCCAGGCCAGAGTGCAGTGGCACAATCATGGCTCACTACAGCCTTCAACTCCTGGGCTCAAGTGACACTCCCACCTCAGTCACCTGAGTAGCTAGGGAGTACAGGCATGGGCTACCACGTCCGGCTGATTTTTTGTATTTTTAGTAGAGATGGGGTTTTGCCATATTACCCAGGCTTGTCTCCAAATCCTGAGCTCAAGTGATCCACCACCTCAACCTCCTACAGTGCTGAGATTACAGGCCTGAGCCACTGAGCCAGGACTAAATTTTTAAACAGTAACTAAAACCAAATAATCTCCCCCCATTCCCTCCAAAAAAGTGTAACATATGATACTACTTATATTAAAAAGAAGGGAGAGATCTTAACTTTTTTTAAAAAAAAATTGCTGTTGGCAAGATAAAATTTTAAACAATAAAAAAATAAACAAAGATCAGGCATGGTGGCTCAAGCCTGTAATCCCAGCACTCTGACAGGCCAAGGCAGGAGGAGGACTTGAGCCCAGGAATTCAGGACCAGCCTGAGCAACTGCCGAAATCCTGTCTCTACAGAAAATATGAAAATTAGCCAGGTGTGCTAGTGCACACCTATAGTCTCAGCTGCTCAAGAGGTTGGGAAAATTACTTGAGCCTGGGAGGCTGAGGTTGCAGCAAGCCTAGATTGCTCCACTGTACTCCAGTCTGACTTTGTCTCAAATAAATAACAGAAAAGCAAGAACTGAATATGTTACTATTTGTATAAAAACAAAAGAAAGAGAAATTCTGTGTTAAAGAAGAAAAATATGGCCAGGCACAGTGGCTCACGCCTATAATCCCAGCAGTTTGGGAAGCTGAGGCAGGTGGATCACCTGAGGTCAGGAATTCCAGACCATTCTGGCCAACATGGTGAAACCCCATCTCTACTAAAAATACAAAAATTAGCCAGGTATGGTGGTGGGCGCCTGTAGTCCCAGATACTTGGGAGGCTGAGGCAGGGGAATTGCTTGAACCCAGAAGGTGGAGGTTGCAGTGAGCCGACATCATGCCACTGCACTCCAGCCTGGGCAAAACAGCATGAGACTCCCTCTCAAAAGAAGAAGAAAAATGCTAAAAGGACATCAGTAAGACAATTGCGGAAGTAACATTATACCAATGTTAAATTTCCTGAGTGTCTTGAATGTGTTGTAATTATGTAGGAAAATGTCCTACTTTTCTATAAACTGATTATTTTATCATTCATTCTACAATTTTGACAATGGTTAACATAAAGCCCATTGGCCTATAGTTTCTAAGATCCAACTAAATATTTCCTTCTTTTAAAAATAAGCATGTTTGCTATCACCAAATGTAAGCCTTTCCGAGAGATACTGTGGCCCTTTGTGCCACTGAATCCCAGAAATATTAGTGCTCAATACTCACTTCTAAATTTCCTCCTGACCATCAGTCTGAGGCCTTGGTTAGAGGTCTGTGACTTTTTCATGTTCTCTGTGCTTTAGGAATATACATTAGAATTGTAAAGGTGGACGCCAGACTGACAAAAAACAAAAAGTTCTATAGCACAATTGGGAATCTTTGAGCTCAAGGTCAGACATTTTGTGTCATCGTTCCTTCATGATCATCAAGTACATTCCTTAATTGGAAAGCCTGGATCACTATATCTAATCTTCCCTATTGCCTCCAGAGTAATTTGAAACAGAAAAAAAAAAATTAAAATTGTATTGTAAATTACCTAATGCAAGTCAAACTGGAGTATAAAAGAGGATTGAGACATAATATTTTACTTACCAATTTAGAGAACTGTGTGTCTGGAAGATATACCTGTTCGTAACTCACTCCATCACAAAAAAGAAAAAAAGAAATCCAGAGCTAGAAAAATGATAGAAATCATCTACTCTTAGTCCTGCATTTCAAAGATAAGCAAGTTGAAGCTTAGAGACAGGATTTAGCATTTATTGAACGAATATTATGTGACAAGCATTTTTTTTTTTTTTTTTTTTTTTAAGATGGAGTCACTTCTGTCGCCCAGGCTGGAGTGCAATGGCACGATCTTGGCTCACTTCAACCTCTGCCTCCTGAGTTCAAGCCATTCTCCCATCTCAGCCTCCTGAAGAGCTGAAATTACAGGCACCCCCGCCATCATGCTCAGCTAATTTTTGTAGAAAATTTGTAGAGATGGGATGTCACCATATAGGCCAGGATGATCTTGACCTCCTGACCTCAGGTGATCTACCAGCCTCAGTCTCCCAAAGTGCTGGGATTACAGGTGTGAGCCACTGTGCCCAGCCATGACAAGCATTTTACACATGATCTCTTGAAATTAGCTGTCCTACTTGGTGGCCAGTAGTAATCTCAGTTTTGGAGATGAGAAAACAGTTTCAAGCAGTTAAAACAACTTGTCTGATGCTTTTTACCTAGTTTGTAGTTAAACCCAGGTCTAAAACTCAGTTCTCCCTAAAAGTGAAAGATTTTTCTAGAAGGGGAAGTCAAAATACTTTGTACTACTTTGAATTTTCTGAGAGTGTCTTATTCTATTTGAAATTTTTGAGAATCTCTTGCTCTATGTGAAATTTCTGAGAATGTCTACAATGACAACATCTTTTAAAAACTATATTTAAAGTGTGTTGTATTTCTGAATCATAGGGAGTAATTCTGTCAATGATATAAACAGACATTCTGGACTTCTTGGAAGCATTTTTAAAATAGTCAATTAATTCTATATAAAATTACAAGATAAGCAAATCTTTGAGCAGGTTCATGGATTTCTTTGGTTTGCAGTGTCAAGCCTGAGTTTGGGAAGCAATTATTGGATTTCAGAATCCAAATAATATGATGATACTTTACCCACATCCACAACTAGCCAGAAGTAATCCCATCTTTTTTTGAAATCTGAAAAAAACGTTGTATGTCTATTTTAGAACTATTCATTATATATAATCTTTATGTATCTATATAATATATATAAATATTATATATATGTCCATTTCTCTATGTGCCTCCAATGAGGCTTATCACAAATTTTGCTTATGTATAGCAGTCCATAAGACCACATGGTTGAAATTATACTAATTGTTTATTCATGTGTTTATTCAAAAAGCACTTGCTTAAACCTGTACACAAACATTTATAGCTCTTTATAACTGCCAATTTGGAAACAACCCAAATGTCCAGCAACAAACTGTTTTACATCCATATAAGGGACTATTACTCAACAATAAAAAATGAAGCCGTCATTGATACATGCAACAAACTTTGATAATCTCAAAGGCTTTATGGTTGAGTAAAAGGGGCCAGCCTCAAAAGACTATAGACTAATGGTTCAATTTATGTGACATCCTAGGGAAAAACAGAACTACAGTAATGAAGAATAGATCAGTGCCTGGCAAGGGAGAGAAGAAGGGTAGGGTGTTCTAAAGTGACAGCACAGGAAGTTATTTAGAGTGTTCTGTATCCTACTTGTGGTGGTGGTCGCCCAAATCTACACAAGTGTTAAAATTTGTAGACCTAAAGATAAAAAGAAAGAAGTCAATTTTACTATGCATTTCTTTTAGTGTTTAAACACTTACTGTATGCTAGGCACTGTGCTATCTTGAGGCAAAAGCAATGATAGACCCTATCCTCAAAAAGTACAATGAGTTACGGCATGAATACAATACAAAGTAACTATGACACAAAAATATATGTTACCTGTTAACTAAAAAAATTAAAATAGCTAATGTTATTAGAGATTAAAGGAAAAAGAGATCATTTCTAGCTGCACTCCAGCCTGGGCAACAGAGCGAGACTTGATCAATCAATCAATCAACAGTCCCTCCAATTACAATTTAAAACTCCTTATTTAGGTGGAGCTGAGGAAATAATTTCTATGGATTTTATAAAACAGAGAATAAGAAAATAATAGATGATAAAATTTCTTAAGTATTGGCTTCTTTCATAAAAAAGAAATGTTGAAAGAGAAATGAAAATGACATATACAGAAGTAAGTTTATCACATATCTTGTAGTAACGAGGAAAATGAAAACAGTACTGTATGTACATTTTTACAGTTTTAGCATGAAACCACAATCAACATGCAAAAGAGGAGATTCACAAAGGAATGTGAACACAATGAGACTTTTATTGTGTATCAGTACGAATTATATAAAACCATTATTCATAAAAAATATATGCAAGCCATTAAAATAAGCAAAGCATATCAATAAATATTGAGGACACTAAATGGCCTTGTGTTCTTAGTCATTTGAAGTCATTACAAATTTTACTGGGCTCTTGGTTAAAAAGGAAACATACTAGCCACAAGTATTTACTGAAACATTACCTGTTTGCCTATTTATGATGGTTTCATTCTTAAGATTTCTCAGTGGGTCTAAAGGACAATGCTGCTACTGAACAAAGCCATTCAATACATTTATTCTTGTTCTTCAACTTAAAAGGGGAGCATCTTAAACATGAAAGTGCTATTCACTGCTGATAGATGAAATAAAGAGAACGCAGAGTGAACACGGATATTCTATAATGGAACAGTCTCCATTGATTGAGTGATCTTGTTATTGTAGTAACCAAGAGACCATAAAAATCAGGACACAAGACATTCAACTCCTGTTTATCTAGGACAGGTAATAGGGGACGGCCATAAAATATGGATTATAAATTCTATTATCTCAAATGGCATTCTGGTTAGCATTTCAATTTCTTCTCATATTAGCCACATTAAACCAGAAGATAAAAGTTTAAAAAAAAAATAGTTGATTTAATCAGGCCCTTCCCACTCCCCTGTGTGTGTCTAAAATGGAATTAAAGTGTGAGGGAGAGCGCTGAATATAGAGTACCTGGAAAATTCAGGCCAGGAAACCACGCCCACACTGGGAAAACGATTTCACACAACACGATCTAGAAGGAATACGCATGGCAAACATCTCGGACCCCTTCCTTCCATTTCCTCACTTGCTGGTCAGCTCTGGTATTGACTTATGTTCCTCACAGTAAGTCACTTCTGGGCCTCAGGCTCCAGCTATTAAAAAGGGGATGGGGCAAGGCACTGGACTGAACATCAAAGGACTATTTAAAAACAATATTGAGGAGCAATTCTTATATGAGCAGTTATAATTTTCCTGCTGAGATTTCCTAGCAAGAAATAAATGCTTAGTAGTTAGAAGTAGCAATAGTAGTTTCAGTTTTAACACCAGAGGAAAATAAATAATAAATAAATAGTAGGTGTAGCAGTAACGATAAATTCATAGAGCAGAATGCAAGAAACTATTGCTAACTAAAAATGAGAAATGAGGGCAGAGAGAGCTGATAAGGCATGCTTTCCTATTTTCAAAAACAGAAGAAAGGCAAACTTCATAGAGTATCTATAAATAGTGGCCAAAACATAGTTTGTGAAACGCAATGGCTCAGAGAAGAGCAAGACTCCCAGCACACCTACAGTAGGTTTAAAGATTCAGTGAAAACCTCCACCACACCACACCACACTCACATACTCAGCTGGGTCATCGAGTGCTCTTTCATCCAGAGACCAACCATCTGAGCCCCAGATCTGAGATTAAGCGCAGGGGTTCATCATGCATACTGACGCAGATGAGGAGTACCACATCCTGAAAAGGTGACACAACCACCACAGAGGGTTATGCTGTGATTCAAGTCTCAAAAATCAGGTTCTAGTCAAGGACCTCTAAGTAACTGATGCAACAATGATAACTTGCTTTACACAGGAGAAGCCAGTATCACCTGATCCTCATTTTGGGCATATCATGTGGACCAAGGGACCTGGTCAATGTCACAGGCTCAGGATGACAGAGGACTGCATGCCAGCTTTCCCTGAAGCCTGCTGTCAGGGTGACACGTCCTCTCTGAGAGCTTTCAGGGCCACGAATTTCTCCAAAGCCACTTCGTTTCAGTCAATGTCCAGCTTTGTGTGACTCTTCAAGCCATCCTGTGTCCAAACAGGCATCACAGCCACATCTCAGACTCACTGTTGACAGAAAGCATTTTCTTGTGGCCTTGGGAATTCCCTTCTGGAATAGGTAATAACAAAATATGCAAGTTGGTTCTTTTTTGTTCACCCTGTTGTTCCAAGTTACTGATGATTGTATGATACTTAACTTTTAAGTGTCTTCCATTCTCTTTTTCTCATTGACACTGTGAGACTAAATTCTTGAAGTTTAGACTGTATAGGGAAACCTATGAAGGTGCAAAGTCTATTCATTTGATAATAGTATTGTCTGAATTTTGAAGTCACGTAAGAGCAGTATAGTAACACCAAACACCTTTCGGATTTCAAATCATCATGTATCAGACATCAGACCCAGGGTCTATCAAGCCATCAAACCACTTCAAAGTAACAAGATAAAACTGAAACAGTGGCAGAGCCATCCTCCCTACTTTATCTTTGAATTACTCTAATAACAATAATAACCAAGTCTTTTCCAGTTATATACCTCTTCCCTGTAACTCAAATAAAGTATATTTATATTGAAACAGCCAGCTGGGCACAGTGGCTGACACTTGTAATCCCAGTACTTTGGGAGGCCAAGGTGGGTGGATTACCTGAGGTCAGGAGTTTGAGACCAGCCTGGCTAACATGGCAAAATTCTGTCTCTACTAAAAACACAAAAATTAGCCAGGTGTGGTGGTGTGCACCTGTAGTCCCAGCTACTCAGGACGCTGAGGAAGGAGAATCGCTTGAACCTGGGAGGCGGAGGTTGCAGTGAGCCGAGATCACGCCATTGCACTCCAGCCTGGGTGACAGACTGAGACTCTATCTCAAAAAAAAAAAAAAAAAGAAAGAAAATGAAAAACTCTACCACATATAAAGAAACCTAAATGACTGGAAGGCAACATCCTTATCCTCCACTCATTTTTAAAGTATTTTAGGAAATTCTGCTTTTCAATATTGGTGGTGAAACTGAAAAACACGTAACACACATAACTGCTTTTAATGCAAACTTCCTTATTCAGGTCCATGGTTGTACCCAACGTTAACTGAGCAACTGCTCAGTAGTAGAGTTTTTCAGGAGCTATTCTAAGTCACCTGCATATATTTTATTTAATCGTCTAACTCTAGGCAGTAGCTACTGCCACTTCCTCCAACGCACAGCTAAGGAATCTGGGTGTTTAGGTAACCTGTCCCAGGTCACTTGGCAGAATCAGGCTTGAACCCATTGTGATTCCAAAGCCCATCCCCCTCACTACTTCTCGAAGCATACTACTGATTTCTGTCAGAACTAGGGAAGGTTTAGAAAAGGTAACCATGTTTCCCTTGCAGCTCAGCCTCTTCACTCCTTGTCTCTGTCTTCTACTTTCCTTCCTGCTTCCTGTCAGGCTAATGCACACCTTTGGATTTCCTCAGTGATCTTTTCCAGCCACAGCCAGGAACCAGGTCCTCCCTCCAGCTCCCAGAAGCCAACAGTGCAAGCTCAAGAGAAAGGCTGAGCCTGTAGGGAAACCCAAGCAGCTGGCCACCGGCGACACACACAGCAGCTCTGCCTGGGAAGTATGAGGTTACTTACCTCCATGTACGCATCGAGCTCCCAGACTCAGGTAAGACCACATCCCCTGACCCTTCCCAGGGATGCATTTGTTTTCATGGTTACACAGAAGTGAGGAGTTCTCAGACAGACTCTCTTGAGTGAACTGCTGAACTTAGCGATGTAAACTCAAAGCAAGGTGCATAGCTGCTAATCTTTCCTTCTCTAACACTTACTCATACTCTAATGTGCATAGGGTAGGAAATTTTGGAAATTTGGGAGTAAAATCTGCTTCATTAAATCATATTTCCTTAGGGTGACTAGGAACTATAAGTTTTATGAAAATTTCTCTAGAAGCTCTTAGGGTCATTTTAAATAAATTATGAATTGATTAGCAGATATGCTGAATTTGTTAGATGTCTGCATTCAGGGCTTCCATTAGAAAGAAGCTGCTCTGTTTCGGCAGATTTTTCTGACACAATGTGAATGACGACATCTGACTGTGGCAGCAGGCCACAGCGCGTGGATTCAGGCATCCCCCAGACCCACGTGTCCACCTTCAAGCAGTGTGAACTTGAACCAGTTACTTAACTTCTTCAAACCTCAGCGTCTCTGTAAAAAGATAGGGCCATTAAGGTTCCTTGCCAAAGGTTACTGTAAAGATCAAATGATGTCATGTCTATAAAAATGTCTCGCACAGGCACTGGCAGAGTAGACATTTCATAAATGGTAGTTTTATTTAATTTTATGTCATTTAAAGGGAAGGGCAGATGTAAAAGCTTGTTATTGAGAAATCAGGAAACAGAAGCCATAAATTTGTGGTCTGCAATTTTTCCTTCACATAGGAAAACTGTTCACCAAAGCTATATTTGCAAATAGAGATACCAGAATCTGTTACAATACCCAAACCTCAACTTTTAGTAATCGGACACTTGAAAGTTCGGCTATACAATATTTTCCTGCTATATACATATTTACGATATAAAAATCAAGAGAAAAATACAGAGTCTGAGTCCATAGGGAATTCAGATGATCAGATGTAAATGCTAGGTTCCACAGTCTATCAGAAAAGAAATAATCATTTACAAAGATGATAAATATAGCGCTCACAATAAGAAAATTAGTAAATCAGAAATTCTACACAATAAAAAACATTTATGGCCCAGCACAGTGGCTCACACCTGTAATCTCAGCACTTTGAGAGATGGAGGTGGGTGGATCATGAGGTTAGGAGTTCAAGACCAGCTAATCCCAGCTACTCGGGAGGCTGAGGCAGGAGAATCATTTGAACCCAGGCAGCAGAGGTTGCAATGAGCCAAGATCACACCACTGCACTCTAGCAGGTTGACAGAGTTAAGACTCCATCTCAAAAACAAACAAAAAACCATTTATGAAGAAGGCTTATGTGGAGAAATTACATTTCCCTCTATCTTTAAATTATCTGCAAATTACCTAAACTTTCATATTCAGCATTATTTCTAACTTTTTTTTTCCTTTTTGAGATGGAGTCTCTCTCTGTCGCCCAGGCTGGAGTGCAGTGGTGCGATCTTGGCTCACTGCAACCTCTGCCTCCCAGGTTCAAGCGATTCTCCTGCCTCAGCTTCCCAAGTAGCTGGGATTACAGGTACCCACCATCATGCCCAGCTAAATTTTTTTTGTATTTTTACTAGAGACAGTGTTTCATCACATTGGCGAGGCTGGTCTTGAACTCCTGACCTCAGGTGATCCACCCACCTCAGCTTCACAAAGTGCTGGGAATTACAGGCGTGAGCCACCATGCCTAGCCTATTTACAATTTTTTTAAGATTAGAAAAATGGAGTCGCCATTGCTTCGTTCAACATTTCGCTTCAGGTAATAGCATAATTTATCTACTGAAAAGAGGAGCCATGGGTGCTCATAAAGAAATGCTGTAATACATGTCAGCCCAACAACAAAACGTGCAACAAAACAGCTCGGAAAGAAAACTGAAACAGGAACCCCCTGATAAGAATTGTTCTTTGCATGAGGCTCCTGGGCCTACAACTAAACAAGTTATCTCACTGCCCAAGTGGCTGGAAGGCATTTGCTATTTAAAGAGTGCAATTGCTAGAAAGGAGTTCAGGCCACAGTGCCTGTCAGCAAGCTCAGATTACAGCAAAACCTCTGAAGTTACTTCCAAAATATAATCAAAGCTCTCCTCTGCACTGTCAGAGCAGTGGCAAGTTCCTAGAACTGATTTTTGTTGCTGAGTTCAGCACTAAACAATCTCTGAGAAAGCTCAGATTAGCCAGGCTGAATAAACAAGAAACAAACCAAAAAAATTTCCAGTGGAGTTTCAGCCACAACTAAATGAGCTGTCCTGTTTCACCAAAAATTCATGCATATACCTCAGGACTCCCCTCATCTTCAAAAAAAACTACAGTTGTCCAACTTTCTAAAATTATCTTAAGTTTGATAATGTTAAAAACAATGATAGTGAGACCTCCACTATTCTTCCCCTCAGATATACAGATAATATATCTAAAGCAAGTACATAGTATTTTTATAAAAATTGTCTATAACCACACAAGCTGTATTATTTCTGCCCATGTTTTAAAAATTAAGAGTTTTTAGTTTAAAGTCATCCTAATTGCCCCAGGCCCAAAGTATAGAAGAACGAAAAGTTACAGGGTTCTCTAAAAGCATTTTGTTGCCAGGCGTGGTGGCTCACACCTGCAATCCCAGCACTTTGGGAGGCTGAGGTGGGCAGATCATGAGGTCAGGAGTTCAAGACCAACCTGACCAACAGGGTGAAACCCACGTCTCTACTAAAAATACAAAAATTAGTCAGGCGTGGTGGTGCGCACCTGTAATTACAGCTACTGGGGAGGCTGAGGCAGGGGAATCACTTGAACCCAGGAGGTGGAGGCTGCAGTGAGCTGAGATTGTGTCAATGCACTCCAGCCTGGGCAACAGAGTGAGAGTCCGTCTCAAAAAAAAAAAAAAGCTTTTTGTTAAGAAACAAGCCCCTTTTTAAAGAAAAATCTTAAAGGATCTATGGGAACAGATGCAATAGATACAATTTCAGGAAGAATTTCATACCTTCAAGTTTATGTTTAAGAAGAAATACAACTGGTTAAATCCTATTTAATAACATACTTGTTTTAAGAATAAAATTCCCTCTTTCGTTGGTACCAGAATTTGTGCTCATGTTTTGCTGTCCCTAGTGGTACAGATTCCCTTCTACTAAAATTTAGTTGGGGGTATTTGAAAGACCTCAAATGGGCTTCTCTGAGTATCATTTCTCAAGGCTCCCACAGAGAGAAAAACCAAACAGTCACAGACAGAATAAACTCTTACGGAGGCAACTGTTCATTTCCTGGGCTAACCCACTTCCTTCTTCATACATTTCCTTCTCTTCATCAATGTGTTTTTTGAAATTAGCATTGAAATTTTCTTGCAAAATACACATTTGGACCTACGGCTGGGATTCTAGGCAAATTCCAATGCCCATGTCATTTTCAGTACCATCGCTGTAGTGATACAAAATTAGAACCCCAAATGACGTGTTGTGTCGGTAGTACAGAAGGCTCCCTGCAATGTTAATTGTGTTTCAGCAAAAGAATCTGAATCATTATGAACTAGATCCATACTGTGAGAAAACAAATGTTATTAAAATGAAAAACTGAATGCAAAAAATGTCATGGCTTCTGACTACTCCATATGGAAAAGTATGGCATCTATCATAAGGAAATAAGTTTTTTAACCCTTCAAATCTTAGCAAAACTGTAATGAGTTGTTGGGTTTCTCCACTCTACACCCTTGGAGACAAAAACTTGAAGTCTCATAATTATTAAAATTACCTATTAGACATGCACCTTCTCAATGATTACCATCTTGACTTTAATCAAAGCTGACACAATAAGTTAAACTAAAATGTGGCTCTCATTATTCTTCTGTGCTAATAAATATAATTTAAAAAATAAAATCAATTCTCGCCTAATATAAAAAGCTTTACTTATTTAGAGTGATACCACAGAAACAGAAAAAAGGAACAAAGTCTCTCAAAATGTTTAATTTTGTCAGAATATCTGACGATTTTCTGTTAAGTATTTTGGTTTTAATTATAATAAGCATTTTCCCCCCTTGAAAAATCCATTCAAAATATCTCAACCCTTGAGGTAAAGCACTTTAACCAAA
>NW_016107465.1:1149420-1181374 GCF_001604975.1 Cebus imitator | reverse complement strand
TTTTTTTTTTTTTTTTTTTAAGAGTCCTCCTGTTTACAGGTTTTGGGAAATGATTATTGAGAAAAAGAAAAGGAGAAGGGAGGATCAGTACCAGGAAGGTGGAAGCCGATTTATCTTGCAAGAGAGAAAAGGAAAGAAAGCAGAACAGAGGGAAGTTTCTTTTCTGGATCTCATTCTGTCACCCAGCTGGAGTGCAGTGGTGCAATCATGGATCACTGCAGCCTTAACTTCCTGGACTCAAGCGATCCTCCTACCTCAGCCTCCCAAACAGCTGAGACTACAGGCGTGCACCACCACACTCAGCTAGTTTTTAATTTTTCTGTAGAGACGTCGTCTCACTATGCTGTACAGGCTAGTCTTGAACTCCTGGATACAAGCAATCCTTCCTGCCTCCCAAACTGCTGGGATTACAAGTGTGAGCCACTACACCTGGCCATGTTTCAGTGACTTTATACCAGCTTCCAAGCTAGTATAAAGCTTAGAAGGTTGACTCTATTCTTCTCCACTCTGCTCAAGAGGAGTCCACAAGGACTGGAAAGAATATATTTTGTTCTCCCCCAACACACACCCAGGAACTTCAGGACTTCATGTCAACTTGCTAAAAAGTAGCTTTCTCCTAAAGCCTGAGAGACGAATAGGAAAGCTCTTTCCCCTTCTACATTGCTATCCAAAGTGTTGCCCATATTCTGTGTGCCCAGATGCTTATTTCTGCTCGTTATTTTATTCTTACTTCTTCTATTAAAAAGAGAGGATGATTTGCTACAGAGAGACTGGCTGAGTGGTCATCAAAAGACAGGTAAATAAATTACTGTCTTTCCAAGTCAGGCAAATAAATTCCTTCTCCTTTCTTCCCTTCAGGAACTGTTCTGAGGCAGTTTTCTCAGGGAAACCTCCCACATGGTCAGGTGTTGAGTGATGAGATGTATTTCTTCACAGCCCACCTCCGGGTATAGCGCGCATGGAAATGTATACCCCGGCAGCACTGCCATCCTCCCCTAGCTCATGTTCATTTTTCCTCAATCCCACCACCCTGGCTTTACACATCTCAAATCAAGAAGCAGCATTTAAGACCCACCAACAAACACACAAACAATAAATAAATGATGGAGGAATAAACACAGTCACATGGATGAATCTTATAGACGTAATGTAAATGAAAGAAGCCAGTCACAAAAAAGTATACCCAGTTTGATTCCACTTAAATAAAATTCACAAACGGGCAGAACTAATCTACGGGAGAGAAGCAGAAGACACTGAGGGAGGCATGTGGCGTGTGGGAACTGTTCTCTAGCTTAATCTGGGTTGTGGCAAACAGGTGTAAAAAAATTCATCAAACTGTATGCTTAAGATTTACGTACTTAATGTAAATTATACTCAAATTTTTTAAAGTTGGAAAAAAATTTTAAAGGACTCAACTCTTAGGTATAACCCTAACCCCGGGCCCTATATCCTAGTTATCTTCCACAGTAACTGCAACATGTGACTTATTTTGTACCTATTATAAAATCCATATTGTGTTTCTAAAAGTAGACAACAACTCACACCTGTAATCCCAGCACTTTGGGAGGCCAAGGCAGGCAGATCTCTTGAGGTCAGGAGTTCAAGACCAGACAGGATACAAAGGTGAAACCTCACCTCTACTAAAAATACAAAAATTAGCCAGGCGTGGTGATGCCCACCTGTAATCCCAGCTACTCGGGAAGCTGAGGCATGAGAATCACTTAAGCCCAGGAGGCAGAGGTTGCAGTGAACTGAGATGGCAACACCTCACTCCAGCCTGGGCGACAGAGTGAGACTCTGTCTAAAAAAAAAAAAAGTGGACAACAATATCAGAATATACCTTTTCCAACTTAGATTTCATGCTGACAATCAACTCCTTGGCCAAATAGTCCAACCCTATTCCAACGAGGATCATAATACAAATTAAACCTTTTTTTTTTAACTGTATAATTAGGGAAATGAAGCAAGTAAAAAGTAACATGAAAAGTGAAATATAAAAATTCATTTCTTGGCTCTGTCTGGCAGACCCTAAGATTACCACATTAATGAATCCATTACCTAATAACCAGTTCAAATTTAGGAAGGTAGACTAAACATACTTGGGGTGCACAGAGAAAAGAGTATCTGCCTCCGAGCCCTATTCTGCAGAGGCTGCAGAAAGACTCATCACCTGCTTCCCTCACCTCTAACCACTCCTGAGTAAGGCTTCTGGGTGAGCTCTCTAGGGTCTAAGAAAGTTTGGTATATGCCTTTTCTGTCAAAATGGAGCTCACAGCATGCACGAGACTCTGATACCTTCAGGTCATAAGAAACCTTACTCTTTGGTCAGGGCAGGCTGAAGATAGCCACACAACAGGAAGTCAGTGGCAGAGAAAGGAAGTTAGGCCAGAGTCCTACTTCCTGATCCAATCAAGGCAACAAGGAGTAGGAGGTCAACCTCAAGCAGAAGTGTCTCTCACACAGCTGCAAATATGGCTCCTCAATCATAATGTAGCTGGGGAGTACCAGCTCAGCTGATACTTTCTCATTCCCTTAGCAGAGCCCATCTCCATCTATGCAGGAGGAATTAAAGAAAGGCTTGCACTGCAGGTGAGCACTCATGGGTTAATTAAAGAATCCCAAACTGATTAACAGTTTATACTATATTCAAACTGAAGCTAAAAAAGAAAAGAAATCTGGAACAAAGACATATCTAGAATAAAGAATAAAAGGAGGCCAAGCACAGTGGCTTCCACCTGTAATCCCAATGCTTTGGGAGGCTGAGATTGGGGGATGGCTTGAGTCTAGGAGTTCGAGACCAACCTGGGCAACAAGGCAAGACCCATATCTCGACATTAAAAAAAAATTAGCTGGGCATGATAACACATGCTGGTAGTCCCATCTTCTCAAGAAGATGAGATGCGAGGATCACTTGAGTCCAGGAGTTTGAGGCTACTGAGGTATGACTGACCCCTGCATTCCAATCTGGACAACAGAGCAAGACTCCATCTAAAAAAAACAATAATGTACACTTAAACTCTTTTTTTAAAAAACTGCCCATAGTACTATGAATAAAGTCTAAAATGTCTAGAATAATTTTGATTACAATTTATTGATATCCTCATTAAAAACAAAAACAAAATATAATCATGGAACTATTAAATGCTATATTTAAAAATATTTAGTGATAATCACTCATTGAAATCACATATTGAAATGAGGGAATGAAGATGACGGTTCTCCAAAAATGACTGTAATGAAATGCAAGGTGATTAGAACTTGATTGCAAGGAATAAAAGAAACACACACAATAAAGGTAGTAAAAGATCCATGTTTCTCAACTAATTTCTGTTTGACTGAGGGTGTCCTATTTTGGGGGTTCTGATTAAGATCAATGATATATAAAAAAACTTCAGAATTATCTGAAGAGTTTTTTGTTTTTTGAGATACAGTCTCTCTCTCACCCAGGTTGGAAAGCAATGGTGCGATCACAGCTCACTGCAGCCTCAACCTCCGGGGACTCAAGTGATTCCCCAGCTCAGCTTCCTGAGCAGCTGGGACTACAGGCCCACACCACCATGCCTGGCTAATTTTTTTGTACCTTTTGTAGAGATGGAGTCTTCACTTCGTTGCTCAGGCTGGACTCCAACTCCTGGACTCAAGTGAACCTCCCGCCTTGGCCTCCCAAGGTGCTGGGATCACAGGCATAAGCCACTGCACTCGGCCAAGTTTATCTCTTTTGCGCAATTCTAAGTTAATAAATCTTAGTTATGAAACACCAGAGGAGAAAGAAGGATTTAAAACAAATACCTGTTCCCTGTTTCTTTTTCAGGAGAGATGCACAGGCAGCATTGGTAGCCATGTCAAAGGCCAGCTTCTTCTCATTGTTTCTTAAGTCTGTTCTAGCACCTTCCCAACACAAGAAAAGTCAATTAGGTATCTTTAAAGACTATATAGTAGCAGCCAATTCTCTCTCCCTATGACTAAACACTTTTGGCAAAACAAACTAGAGAACAACTCTGGCCCAGAAGTAAAGTAGCGCCTTTCCCTTCGAGTCCCTATAGAACTGCATGTGAACTTTTCAGTCGGGAGTTTATGGTCCCCGTGGAGTTTAACTTCAATGAGCCCTGTGCCTCCTCTTGTGCTCAAGAGGGTCTTTAGAAAAGACCAAGTGGGTAGTGCTTGAGGGGATTAATATTTTATATCTGCAAGTGTGCTCTCATGCAAATTAGCAGAATAGCAACACATAAAACCGAGAGGTAATTCATTATTTCCATAAGCTATCTTTTACCCAGTTTTCCTTTGCCTTTATTATGTTAAAAATTACATCAGAATTCATGAATACATTTGCATTGTTAAGGATTCAAAAATACAAATGTATGCTGACCAAAAGCACAAGTTTCATTCCCTCATCTTCTACCCACTACAAAGGTAACCATTCTTAACAAGTGGGCGTGAGTTCTTATCTCCCTTATTTGCATCAGTGCATTCATACACATATTAATATAGACATAAAATCATACTACACGTATTGGTCTGTAATTTCATGTTTTTAAAACTTAATGTCTAATGGTGCTGTTTTCTTAGCAATACACATAGTCGTAACTCAACCTATTTAAATGCTTGTAAGTATTCCATTTTGTGGATGCTCCACAATTTAATTCCTCCTGTACTGATGGGCACTTAGGCTACTCCTAATTTTCATTATCACAAATACTCCAGTGAATATCCTTTTAAATTCTGCCAGCTACTGTCAGATTACTTTTCATACTAGTCTCGAAAGATCCTCTGAATTTCTGTGGTATCAGCTGTAATATCTCCTTTTTCATCTCTGATTTTAAGATTGCTTTCCAAGAAGGCTTTCAGCCAAGCATGGTGGCTCACACCCATAATCCCAGCACTTTGGGAAGCCAGGGCAGACAGATCATTTGAGGTCAGGAGTTCAAGACTAGCCTGGCCAACTGGTGAAACCCCGTCTCTACTAAAAATACAAAAATTAGCCAGGTGTAATGGCAGGTGCCTGTAATCCCAGCTACTTGGGAGGCTGAGGCATGAGAATTGCTTGAACCCAGGAGGCGGAGATTGCAGTAAGCCAAGATTGCACCACTGTACTCCAGCCTGGGGAACAGAGCAAGACTCACTCTCGAAAAAAAATAAAACAAAAAAACAAGAAGGTTTTATCAATTCATACTTTCTGACACAGTGTAGGAAAGTGTCATTTTCTTTGCAACCACTTACCCTTCAATAAACAAAAAATAGGCCGGCACAGTAGTCCATCATGCCTGTAATCCCAGCACTTTGGGAGGCTGAGGCAGGCGGATTGCTATGTACAGGAGATCAAGACCAGCCTGGGTGACATGGCAAAACTCCATCTCTATAAAAATTAGCCATGTGTGGTGGTATACACTTGTAATTTCAGCTACTCAGGGGGCTGAGGTGGGAGAATTACTGCCCAGGAGGCAGAGGTTGCAGTGAGCTGATATTGCTCCACTTGCACTCCAGCCTGGGCAATACAGTGAGATCCAGTTTCAAAAAAAAAAAGAAAAAGAAAAAGAAAAGAAAGACGTGTACCCAAATTTGAAGGCACAGAAATACTGCATCAAGAAAAAAATAGTATGTTTAATTAGTAATATAATGATCTTGCATCAAAATCTTTCTCCTAAGCAGATTGCTGTATTCACAGTAGGGTTATATAAAAAACCTAATTCTCTCAGTACGCTACAGGTTGAAAACTCCTGAGGGTTAACACTTCTGTGACTAATCATATATTATATTATACTTTAGAGCTTATAGACATGATTTCTATCAGAACAGGAAATATTCAGAGACAGTGATGGCAGAGAAGAAACACAACCATTTCCTGGGTCCCTCTAGACAAGCACTAATAGGAATATAATGTGAGTCATATATCTAATTTTTAATTTTCTAGTAGCCAATTTGCAAAATGCGAAGTTCATTTTAATTATATATTTAATCCAGTATATCTGAAATGTTATTTCAACATAAAACCAACATAAAAATTACAGTGATATTTAGCTTTTTGTTTCACTAAATCTTTGAAATCTGGTATGCATTTTACACTTATAGCAGATCTCAATTCAGATAGCCTCATTTAAAGGGCTCAGCTGTGCACGTGGGTAGTGGCTGCCATACTGGACATCGAAGCCCTCAGCATACCCTTTACAGGGCACTAGAGTGATCATCACAGTGTATGGTCTTTTAGACCTGGACCTGACATCACCAGACTTAAAATCTAAACCATTTCCTATCATATATCCCACAATATTGCTCTGTGGATCCCTAATGAAGGTAATTCCATGAGTTGTATCTTGGGGAATCAAACATCCTACATGATAGGCTTCTGGACTAGGGTATGGTATGGGTGATCTGCCTGGCCTTTTCTAAGAGGAAACTAGTATTTGTGGGTCAAATGGGTAAAGCGATAGTCAGTTTATAATTTCGCTGTTTTCTCTGACTTATAAAAACAGGGGATCAAGATATCCTCTCTTGTTCACTTTACATCTTACACCTGCTCAACTCAAAACAGGACATTGTAGCCACATCATTCTTGCTCATCAGTCAAGACTCCCCCATGAGAACAAGGGCCTAAGCAACTTTACCTATACAGCTTTCTCAGACAGGATCTCCCCCTGACACACATTCTTTGTTTCTAAGGCTCTATGATCCTGGAGAAACACACAATACAGTTCTTACCAAAAGTAATATATGTAGTGTTAAAGCTTGCCCTGGTTTTAGTTTATACTAAAAACTAAAACAAACCAACCCCTAATAATTTAATCTTATCATGACTATTCCATGATACACAGACAGAGCAAAGGTTAAACCACATTTTGAAATAAGACTTTTATTCTTCCTACCATTTCAAATGACGTAACTTGATAGAGACTATTTTATAGGGTAAGCAAAGACCAGATAAACTCAACACAAACTTTACCTTTTGCCAGAAGCAACTGGACAATATCTGCATAACCCTTCCAGGCAGCAGCATGCAAAGCTGTGTCTCCCAATTTGTTCTATGGTGATGGTGATAAAAAGAGAAAGTACCATTTTTAAGACAGAGGGTGGATTAAAAGTACATGTTAATTTAGGTTTAATCCAATTAAACCTAAAATGGGAACAAAGTTAAAAAACCACATAAAATTCCAAAGAGAAAAGGAAAGGAGACTTAAGAGATAGGAGATGAGTCATTTTTGAGAGATAGAATGGGATGGAGGGGTACAAGCTGACTTGGTAGAGCACAGGCTGAAATGCAGATGCCTGCAGAGGGAGATCCCAGGAGGAAGCAAGCTGATTTGAACATGTAGCAGCCTAGCAAAAATTAGGAATTGGAGATTACTAGAGGTACCAGGGCAGAAATGAGGCATGGGTATGAAAACAGAGATACTGGTTAAAAGTATTCATAAAAAGTACTTAGAATTTCAGAACCTCTTCCCCTTTTCTTGCTGCCAGATAACTCAATATTACTTGCTGAGAAATTAACCTGACAGTTTCCAAGTTCATCAACACTAGGTACAAGAGAAGGTAACAAAAGGCCAGAAACTAAAAGCTAAGGGTTAGGCAAAAAACCTACAAACTGAACATTAAGACCCCTCTCTCAGGTGCCTTTACATATCCCACTGCCCAGTGTGCACATACCCCCAGGCAGGAGACTGGAGGGCACTTCTCTGGTGAAGCAATGTAGCCCCATGTGCAGGGAAGAGGAGTGTACTTTCATTAGCATTTGGGAGTCACCTAGCAAAATAGCCAGGACCTTACCACATCACCCTGAGGAGAAGCCCACCAGCCAGCAGGCCTCACCAAACACACACAGCTTCCAATCACACTTAAAAATAAATGGATAAGAGCCAGGCATGGTGGCTCACACCTGTAATCCCAGCACTTTGGGAGACTGAGGAGGGTGGATCACCTGAAGTTGGGAGTTCAAAACCAACCTGGCCAACATGGTGAAACCCCATTTCTACTAAAAATACAAAAATTAGCCTGGCCTGGTGGCACAGGCCTGTTAGTCCCAGCTACTTGGGAGGCTGAGGCAGGAGAATAGCTTGAACTCAGGAGGCGGAGGCTGCAGTAAGCCAAGATTGTGCCACTGCACTCCAGCCTGGGCAACAGAGCCAGACTCCCTCTCAAATTAAATAAATAAATGAATGAATAAATAAATAGATAATGACACCAAGTATTTGTGGACAGCCTACAATATTTTAGGAAAGACCAACACAAACAAGATAAATGGATCTTCAAGGGAAAAAACAGTCAACAGCCAAAAAATACATTTTGAAAAGTTATAGTGTATCAGCAAGATGTACGATCATATTGTGTCATGAAACAAGAAAAAGATACTACATAAAAGTAACACTCAGAGTAAAATAAGAGGTTATAACCAGACAGAATTCTAAGATAGCTCCCAAGGTCCCTGCCCCTGGCATAGGTCCCCTGTATAATTCCCTCCTCTTGACTGTGAGTGAAAGCAGTGAGTATAATAGGCCATCACTTCTGCAGTTAGGTGTCTAGTCAGCAGATGCTGAATTCATCAGAAGAGACATTATCTCAGGTGGACCTGACCTAACCAGGTGGGCCCTTAAAAAAAAAAAAAAAAGATGAAACAGCAGAGAGACAATCTCCTTCTGGCCTTCAGGAAGAAACAAACAGCCATACTGTGAGCTGTGTACACAGACGGGCGGCCTCTAAAAGCCGAGGGCCTCAGTGGTACTACAAGTACAAGAAAATCAATTCTTCCAATAACCTAAATGCACTTGGAAGAAGACCCCAAGCTCCAGATGAGAATACAGTTCTAGCCAGTACCTTGATTTCCACCTGGGAGACCCTGAACAGGAAACCCAGCTATGCCACACCCAGAATTCTGATGTACAGAAAGTATAAGCTGCTAAGCCTGTGGTCATTTGCTAGGCAGCAAAAGAAAACTAATACAGAACTCTGGGGAATTAAAAAGATAACCAAAACAAAACAAAGGTGAGAACATCTCTGGGAAATATTTAGAAAATTGAAGGTTCAATCCAAGAAGGCCAGTATGTTACTAATGGGCATTCTAGAACCAAAAGAACAAAGAAGTGTCAGATAAAAACTCTAAAAGAAATAATACAAGATAATTTTCCAGGCTGAAAGAGTTAATCATAATCACTGGGAAAAGATGAATGCTAAGGCACATGATTATAAAATTTTAAAACACCAACAATAAAGTAAATATTCTTAGCAAGAGAAAAAGTAGATCGCACATAAAAGAATAAGAATCAAAATGGCACCAAACCTCTCAAAAGCAACCCTGGAAACCAGAATGCCACAGAGCCATGCCTTCAAAATTCTGAGGGAAACTGTTTTTGACCTAGAATTCTGATCAGCCAAAGAATCAATCCCGAGCTTCTGTTTCTCAGGAATCTACTTGAAGATGTTCTCTGACAAAAGAAAGACAAAGGATCCAGAAAAATGAAGACACAACATGGCAGAGAATGGAAGGGGTTCCCTGGAGGACAGGTAAAGGGCCGCAGGAACCAAACTGCTCAGACTGGAGAATGATGGAGAGTATCAGGAAGCATGAGTTCAGGGAGAAAAAAGAAAGCTACTGATTATCTTAAACATTTTCTTAAACATTTCAGAAAAGTACTATATATCAAGACTGTATAAAACAATATAGAAGTCACAGTGAGATAACAAAAAATGAGTTTTAAAAAGTCAATAAGTAAAGAAACAAAAAAAAGTTATATAAGCAGTGAATACTATTTAACCACCCATAATAAAGTAAACATTATATAGTAATATAACCAAAAACTGTGATGAAGTGCATTGAGGAGTAGAGGTGGAAAGGTTGGGTGCTGGGTGCTGAAAGACGAGAGCTGGGGCAGCTGACAAGCTTAATCCTTCACATACCCAACAGGAGGCCAAAATACACAGGAAGATAATGCATGATGAGATGGCTCCGTCAGCCTATTCCTCAGTAATACAAAGCTAAGTACATGAAGAAAGAGCTAAAAGCTGAAAGTGACATGTGAGGAGGAGTGGCATTTGGGGCTGTGGACAATTTGAATTTTAGTACAATTATAATTTTTAAATTATGTGTTTGTGGTATTTTGACAACAATATTTCACATGCCCATAAGTTGCTCTATACTAAAGAGAGGCAGGTGTGTGTTAAATGATTTCCAGATAAGCAGTCTTACCTGCTGGTTCAGTTCAATATTTGGTTGAGTAAATAGCATTTCCACTATATCTGAAATTCAAAGAGAAAAGATACTTTTTAAGAATGAAAATAAGAAGGCCAAATCTAGTTACAATAATTTTATAAAAGAGAGATTCTTTAGAAGCACAATCGAGAACATGTTAACACATTTTGTAAAATTTATAAAACAGAAAAACTTAAGAACGTAAAAAGTGGAATTATTTAGGAAAATATACTTTTTCTAATAGTTTCGGCTTTTGCATTTTCATATGACACTTCTAGGAATATTTTTACATTCATTATAATACTTTGTATTCATATAACTAACATGTTTATTAGCTGAAATAAGACAGGCTTCTTTTTAGGAGACAGTTACAAATTTCCCTTTGGCACTGCTATTTAATTTGCTGAGCTCTTCATTTATGATTGTTGTTGAGTTTGTTTCCTGTGTTATAGAGAGGTAGAAAAGCAGTGGGTGATAACATTTTTGGCCAGGATGAAATACATCTAAAAATTCAATTCATCATCATTATTGATTATAACAAAGAAAGTATCAATAGAATCACTAATTTAGGCAAATGTTGGCTTTCTCTTGAATCTAATAGTTTGCATTAAACTTAAAACGTAAATCATAAAAGCAGACCTCGTGAAAAGCTACACTAGAGGAGCCAGTTCTGCTCTTTCTTCCGTAAGATTAGATAGTGGTTTTGTTTTTATACTACTGCTATTTTCCGGTAACCTTTCTAAGCCTGAGAGAGGAAAGGAAGTGTCCAGGCTTTCAAGAGAGAGAGAGGCCCATGCAGTGAGCCTGACTGACTACATTCTACCCACTGTTCTAAGAGCTCCCAGGAACAAGGCTTTTGGCTGGTGTTCTAAAAGATTCAAAAAGAATAGCCAATGCTTTTTCTTTCTCATTTTTTTTGTAAATCTGGCTCCCTTAGGTGAAACACATTTCAGTAGCACAGAAACATATAACAAACAAAATGTAATACCTTTGTGACCCCCATGGCAAGCCCAGTACAAGGCAGTACTTCCAGCTTTGTCTAAGCCATTAACGCCCACTCTGTTGTCCAAACATTCTCTCAACCAGCTCAAGTTGCCTGAAAGAATTTTACATTTATAAAAACACAAGAAAAAAAAGTTTCAGTTTTTATTCTGCGTTTAAATCTATTTCATTCTGTTTCATTCTGCATAAAGACCTGCCCACTAGTACATTTATTATAGTACATTTTAACTTCCAGCTTATTAACAGAAAGTATTAACATCAATGTTTTTAATGATAGCTTAATGGGAAGAGCTCCCTACATGGGTATACTTAAGATATTTCTATTGTGTGTGTGTGTGTACACATACATACATATTATTTTTTCTTTGTGAAATTCTAAAAATTGGAAGCAAGCAGATACTATTCATATTCATATTTACAGTGCATCTTCAGTTCTTATAAGAAAGGCTAAACAACCTAGTCAAAGCTGCTGCTCTTATATGCTAAACTATAACTATTAATTTAAAATCCTCAGGCTAATATCCCAAATGCCAGTTTCGTAGTTTTACTTTTTCACAATCCTAACCAATAATTTCCTTCTGTATATTCAGATTTCAAAAAAAAATCTAAAAATGGAATGAAATAGAGCTCATTGAGACTTGACTAAAACTCCCCATTATCTACAGCAGGGTCTCTCAGCATCGGCCCTATTGGCATTTGGGGTTGATTTATTGTGGGGGTGCTCCTGTGTGCTGTACGATGTGTAGCAACAACCACTGTCTCTCCCCAAAAGGTGCCAGTAACATCCCTCCAGTCATGACAGTTAACATGTCTCCAGATATTGCCAAATATCCTCAGCGTTTGTGAAAGAGGAATCACCCTAGCTGAGGACTACTGATCTACAGAATAAAGCCCAAGACCAGGCTCATCGTTGTTTGGCCAAGGATCTTCCCCAGGTTCATCCCTATTGTTTATGCCCTCCCTGGCTAAATGCTCACCGCACCAACGCTCTCCTAAACGCTGTACCCATCAGGCCCTTCCGCTCTCCTGCCCTCCAGTTACTCACCCTGGCCCCTATGGCCCGTTAAACACATTTCAATTGCTGTACTTATCTTATCATATTTTATTATCTCTCCTTCCCCTGCCAGACATTGAGCTTTGGAAGTCACAGACTTTGATTTGCTTCTCCCTTCAAAAGTAATTTTTGAGTGACATTTTAAAATTAAAATCACAATTCTCTAATGTAATAGATGTTGGGACAGATTGTCTCTGGGGAAAGCAGGAATTTAACTGAGAAGGTGCAAAAGGAACTTTCTGGGATGGCAGAATGTTCCAGATCTTGATGCATTTGTCAAAACTAACTGAAATCTGTGCATTTTACTGTACTGCATACCTCAATCAAAAAGAATCACACCTACCTCTTTTCGCTGCTTCATGCAATGGATTGTCAATGGATTCTGCCTGCTCAGCCACTAGGTTGAAAATAAAAAGCGTTAACCCAATGCTGAATTGCCACACAAATGATTCACTGAAGCCACTCACTCACTACAGTCCCCAGCTTCAGGAATACCAGGGCCTTCAACACAGTTTCCATTACTTAACACGGATAAAAAGTAACAGAAAATCAAATAGATAGTTCTTGCATTAAATGAAGCTGAATTACGTGTTAAGGGAAACCAAGCCAAGCAATAAGGCAGTAACACAGTAATTAACTGGAAGTGTAAACAAAAAGAAACAAACCTGCATACCTGAGTTAAATGCATACTTGATATTACTCAAGTATAATAAACAAAGTCACAAAAATGCAAAAGAAAGCTTTTGATGTTCATTTTTACATTTTGTAGATCACCTGCTTTAAAGATGCCTGAAAATAATTCTGATTCCCTTGTGTGTATTTGTGTAGGAGCAGATGGGGGGGGGAATATTTTGCTTCCTGTATTCAGAAAGAACAATCAGCATAGCTACCTGCATCTTAGAGATGTATTCCCTGTTGTCCTAGAATCAGTAGGAAGTGTTATTAGGAAATGGAAGAAAAAGGATTAAAATTCAGGAGCCTTGTTTATCAATTCTGTGCTCTTTTGACTTTACTCTGCTGACATCTAAATAAGTGTTTTATCTGTTTTCCCACTTCCAGCTAGAAGGAGCTTCATGGCAGGAGCCGTGTCTCTCATTGCTCAAGCTCCCCAAACCGTCAACGATAAGCATTTAATGAACATCACTGCCCCGAACATGAATTAACAAGTTCGTGTTACTTCATCACAAAACAAAGGGCTAGTCTAAGAAATGATCTGCGAGATCGAGTTAATCAGCATTAAAAAAAAAAATTGTTTTAAGAGTAGAAGAAAGTAAAACCATAACTGTTTCCTTGGACACCTTGGGTTCTTTCAAGAATGCTATAAAGCATTCTCTTAGGCCATAGAGTCCGGCTCAAGCACATCTGGTGTTCATGGCCAGTTTATTAACAGGAGGCTCATGGAATGGAAAATTTCCTAGACTGACAATGACTTCATTGCCTTCTTAGCCACAGTGGCAAGCAGAAAAGCCTCAAGAACCAAAACATTCCAAGTGAAAGTAAAACCACTCAGCAACACTTACCATAGTTGCTTGGTATCAGTCCAGTCCTGCCTTTGGAGGTGCCTTTCCACCAATTGGTATCGCTCTGGTGAAAGAAGAGTTAAATTAAGTGGTATTAAATCCAGACAGCATTCATTCACTTTGCAAATTATTTGGCTCCTAGGGAGTACCTGTTCTACAAAATGTCCACCAGCCCTACCGATACTATCAAGCTTCCTCATACCCTAGCTATGGGCGGCCATCTCCCTTGACACTAAATTACAAATAAACATGCTTCCACCTGCAACAAACGGAATATGCTTCATCACAGACTCTCAACAACCAAACAAATCAGAAATAATATGAAACAGAAGGAAAAAAGTTACACTACTTTCAACTAGCTATATGATTTTGTGTCCAGAATTTCATTTCTCTTAGCTTTGAGATAATATTTTTATGGGGGAAGGAAGTTCTAAAGATCTCTTTATATTATCTTCATTTTGGGGGTAACTTTTTATTACAGAAAAACTTAAACCTATTAAAAAGTAGAAAGAACAATGTAATGACCTTATATGTATATATATATATCAGTTTCCCAACTGCACAAATCATTTATTAATGGCCGACATTATTTCATATATCGCCCCACAACCACCCTCCCCTCCTAGATTATTTTGAAATAAATTCTAGACATATTATTTCATCTGTAAACATTTCAGTATGTATCTCTGAAAGATACATACTTTTTGAAAGACAATTATGCCATTATCACAGTTTAAAAGTTTTTTTCCAACAATAATTCCTTAATATCAAATATCTAAGTCAATACTCAAATTTCCCAACAGCTCCATAATTTGGGATTCAAGTAAGGGCTATACAATATGACTGATTTGTCTTTTAAGTATCTTTTAATCTATAGGTTCTCTCTCCACTCTTTTTTATCTCTTACAATAGATTTGTTGAAGAAATGAGTTGTTCTGTAGTTGAAACCTCCATGGATTTTGCATGTTGCAGCCTGTGTTATCATTAAACATGTTCCTCTGTTTCCTGTATTGCCTGTAAGTTGGTCATTCGTTCTAGAGGTTTACTTAGATTCAGCTTCAATTTTTTTGGGCAAGGCCATTTCCTAGGCAGTATTGATTTCTTCCATTGGGAAATGCGTACTGTCTAGTCGGCTTCTTTTTGCAATGTTAGTACCCCTTGATAATCATTGTCTAGATCCACTTTTTCCTAGGGGCTGCAAGATGGTGGCATTCTAATTCTATTATTCCTTCTTCATTGAAATAACCTGAATACCTCTTTAAACAAAAACTTTCCCTCATCAACTCTCAGGTTGCCCGGATAAGAAATTCATAAAGAAAACACAATAAATGGTGATTCTTTTCCTTAACAGTTGTCAGAATAAAAACTTGGTTTCCTAGCATTCTCTCATGCTGACCAACGAGATGTGTTCAGAAGTAACATTAGGAACTCATAAATGTAAATGTATTTAATGTGCTTCAATTCTTGGAAGTTGTTGCTCTAACTGATGCTCAAATTGTCCTATCTTTGGCCAATGGGAATCTCTTCAAGTTAATTCCCAAGTCCTTTCAACGTGACTCTACTGTCTTTGGGAACTTCCTTGTTTTCTAGTCAGAGGATGTTCTGGGTTTATCTTGTACCTCTGCTACCCCGGCTTGGTACCAGCCATTTCTCAAAGAATCCTATTCATTTCAGTGGAAAATAACATGTTATTATTGGGTTGGACATTTTTCCTAGGCCCTTTCAAAGAACACAGCAGGGAATATTTTTGTTTTATTTTAGATAAAAAATACAACGTGATTATTCCAATTCAGATGAAGGAATACAGAGTTTTTCTTAAACTGTCATTAATCTTACATCTGTGTATCCTTTCTACCATGCTGAAAATCCGTTAGCAACATCACTGACCTAATGACTCATTTGCTCTAAACCACAATACACATGCAACAATCTCAGAATTAGCATTACCAACATTTCCCTAACAAGAGCATGACTTAAAACAATTTACTTTTTTTGGCCAGTTATTTTTGTCCTTCATATATATATATTTTTCATATGTATCTATGTCCTTCATATATATCCATATTCTACTATGGATGTTCAGTCAAATCGCTGAGTTTTAAACTTGGAATATTTCCTCTCTGTGTGGTTATGCCAATTACTAGGGTACAATTAAGTTCATTTGATTCATTCTGCTTTTAATTTTTAGGGATTGCTTTTTACTTCAATTTTTAACTATGTCATTTTGAACTATATCAGTTCAAAGTCAAATTCACAAAACAAATACAATTTTCTAAAAAGTTTATCTTTCATCCATGTTCATTCTACCCTATTTCCCTCCCTCCACCTAGAGAAAGGATCTTTACTCTTCATAAAATAAAACTAAATTTTACTTCATAAGTCATCAGATGTGTGTGTGTGTACATACACTCTCACCCTTTAGAAGAGTGAGTATACACTATCTACATTTTTTCACTTCCGTTTTTTTTTTTAACTTAAATTACCTCATAATAGCATATAGAGATGTTCCCATTTCTTTCTATAGCTGCATAATACTCCATTTGTGGACAGACCAAAGCTTATTCAACTCTTTTCCTATTGATGGAAATAATGACCATTTTCAATCTTATGATACTGTCAATTGTGCTAAAATGAACAGACTTGTACATATGTATTTTTATGTAAATATACATTTAAATAACTTATAGTGTTGTAGCTACATAAAACAGTCTTACAAATCTTTAGTTTATATGTGGTATTACAAGATGTTATCTGGGCTTACCATGTCAGTAATGTAGATAATATCACCTTCCTCAAAGTATAATTCATCTGGCTAGAAGAAAAAAAAAAGTTTGATTCCATATGACTTTTCATGAATTAGAATATAATGATTTAAATACATAGATTCAAAATTCTATCATATTCTAATAAACAATGTGGTTTTATACACTTAAATAAGCACATAAGCCATATAATTAAACACTACTGAAAAATTAATACATGAATAGATGGCTGAGTTTTTTTCCCATGAACTTCGAAGAAGTACATATATGAATTCCCCACACACATCTTACACTCTTCTACAACCAAAGCAAGACATTTGTATATCAAAATAGAATATTAATAAAACTTCTTCCTTGCAGAAATTCCAAAAGATGATATATATGTTTTCATAAAAAGATAAAGGTCTAGAATTAAAACCATAAAAAACAGCCAGAAGCTTGGTTTTCTCTTAAACAAGGCCTCAGCCCTTGAACACTTTAATATCAACATCTGCTAGCCACTTATTTTGAGAAAATCATTATCCTAGCTCTTCATGTTCAGAGAGAATGAACGTTTTCTGTATGAGAAAAATTAATATGCAATTCAACCATTAATCAGGCCAAAGAGCTAAAAGATATGAATCAGTAACTCAGCCAGTCCAGAAACCCCAAGCAACTCTGAGGGGTTAGCTAATTACACACACCATATGTGCTCTGGCCTGTACCAACCAAATGTTCTAAAAACTTTCTGAGTAAAGATACACATGTTAAACATCTTTTCCCCATCAGTTGATAACACCATGACTTTATAAGTAAGTAGGGTGATGCCTACTGAGAGCAAATTTCAGATATTGGGAAATGTTTATAATATCATAGTAGATGAAAAACGTAGGGCACAAAATTTCACATGTGATAAGAACACAATTTGCATGAAATATACATAGAAAAATTTCCAGATTCTCTGTCATGACCGTGTGTTGCTTTCATAGTTTTGGTGGGAAAAATACTGTTAAAGGGTTTGATATTTCTAATTATAATTACTATTCCATACAAATTAAAATTATGCTAAGGAAACAAGTTATTTCATCCAGCCAGGGGTGGTGGCTCACACCTGTAATTCCAGAACTTTGGGACGCCAAGGTGGGCAGATCACTTGAGGACAGGAGTTCAAGACCAGCCTGGCCAACATGGTGAAACCCCGTCTCTACTAAAAACACACAAAAAAAATTTTCCAGGCATGGTGGTATACACTCATAATCCCAGCTACTCAGGAGTCTGAGACATAAGAATCACTTGAACTTGGGAGGCAGAGGTTGCAGTGAGCTGAAATCGCACCACTACACTCCAGCCACCTGAGTGAGAGAGAGAGAGAGACTCTGTCTCAAAAAAAATTGTTAATAAATAAAATTAAAAATAAAATAAATATTTCATCCACTCAATTTTTCTATTTCTTTACCTCCTTTCAGTAGCAGACCAGGGCAGTAAATATGATTCTGCATTAGTAATTTATTTAGTTGTGAAGCTGATCTACACTCTTATTATAACTATTTCTCCATGAATCTAAATGAAGACTATAACAGCCATGCTTTAAGCAACCATAATATGTGAATATTTAGATGTATTATGCATTCAAATCTAAAAATTAGCAAATGATGATTAATGATGCCCCCAAATGGCTTAGTAACTTCCTGAAACATATATTACATTTATACTTTGATTTGCACAGACTAGTCTTACACATAGCACACACTATGGAAAATTAGCTATATGTACTAGACCTTGTGACACACCTTTTGATATCATTTTTATTTTTGTTGCTTGAATTAGGGAGCAAAAAGAAATTAATGACCACTAATATTCTCTGAAATCTATCTCTAATATGTTCTGATGATCCATGACCAATATCACTACCAATATGTAACAGATATGGAAAGTGACTAGGTAAACAAACTATTTTCTTCAGTATTTATTTGATGCAAACTGGATCACTCCCAGAGAAGCCAGAAAGAGGATTCTCTCCCCACTACAGCATCCCAGCAGGACTCGGCAGCCACCCCCAACTAACATTAAGGTCGGCCTTTGCTGGCAGTTTTAACATCTGACTCTCTCTCTTTTAGATGGTGCTAAGGCCTTAGAGGGGAGAATGAAGGAAGAAGACTATAAGAAAAACAGGATATGTGGGCTGCAACATTTTCCTGCGGTGACTTTTCATTTCCTGGAATTTGAAAGAGTTCAATTGCTTGAAGAGGTCTGTCCCATCCTTGAGCTGTCCTGGGCTATTCTTACTGAGTACATCTCCCAAAGTTAATCTCACTCAGTTATGTCTTACAATGAATCCTCCTCAGTCAGTGCTCTCAGGAAGTTAAGAAGTAAGTCATCTTTCCCTACAGTTTTACCTTCCTTCTAAAATCAGGAAAGTCAAATCTCCCTAAATGTCCACATTTAATAAAATCACTCACCCTTTAAACAAACAAACAAAACACATTATGAAAAAGTACCAAACAAATAGCTTTTAAAAACAAAGCTCACACACAAAACCATGATAATGAGTCTTTCTTATAAAAATAAGCAATGAAGTCGGGGGAATAGGGAGTAGCTATTTAATGGATAAAGGGTTAATTTGTGGGATGATGAAAATGTTTTAGAACTAGACAGAGGTAATGAACTGTGAATGTACTAAACACCACTGAATGATACACTTTAAAATGGTTAATTTTGAAATAAGCCAGGACCAAAAAGACAAACATCACATGTTCTCACTTATTTGTGAGATCTAAAAATCAAAACAATTGAACTCATGGGCACAGAGAGTAGAAGTATGGCTATCAGAGGCTGGGAAGGGTAATGGGCAAACTTAGGGAAAGATGGTGACGGTTAATGTGTACAGAAAGATATTTAGAAAGAAATAATAAGACCTATTATTTGATAGCACATCAGGATAGTCAACATTAATCATACATTTTAAAATAACTAAAAGTGTATAATTGGATTGTTTGTAACACAAAGGATGAATGCTTAAGGGGATGGATACTTAACATTCCATCACGTGATTATTCCACATGGCATGCCCATATCAAAACATCTCTTGTGCCCCATAAATACATACATCTTCTATGTACTCACAGAAATTAAAAATTTTTTAAATGGTTAATTTTGTTATGTGAATTTTACCTCAATTTTTTAAAAAATGTGATAAAGCCCAAAATAGTTAAAACTCTTAATGTCTTTTAAGTAATTCTTGTCCTCTGTGGTTTGGTAAAGTGCATCATTTGAGAAAGACCACTCAGTGCAGTCACTTCGATACCTCTCAGTGCTATTTCGGTTTTTGAATTAATGGTTGTCGTTCAATAGTGGTGTCTGCCACAAGCCACCCATTAGATCAGACTTGTTTTTCAACTGTGGCAACGAGAACAGGCAGTCCATTTCAGTCTGGCAAAAAATTACCTCATTTTTTCATCCTGAGAAATTATAGTAGACATTTATTCTTTTACTCCATAGCTCCCAGACACAGAATGCCACTACTCATAAAATGTCTTCTTCCAAACAAACTAGGGACACGTTTTCCTAATCCAGCTAAGTGGGTAGTCTACCAAATTCTTCATCGTATTGGTGGCAGTACAAACAACAAGGTAATTTCATGATTTTAAGAACAGATTTCACCTGCAATATTCACATTTTCCATTAAGAAACCACTAGCAGGATACCTGATGTAAATTGTTCAATGAGCATCTACTTTTAAATTCCCAGTATCATATTTAGGGAACAGAAATGGGAAAACAGTAACATAATGAAGTATGCACTGCTCTATTGCCAGATTGTTCTTTGGTTTTTAACTGCATTCCTCCTTTCCTCTCTCCTTGAAGAACAAGGTATCAGAATAAGTAAGCTGTTGTTCACTGGGATGTTACAGCAAAAAGTACACACTTGGTAACATATATTCCTATTCCCATTCCATGTATTCTTGGTAACATGTAATTCCCAAGGCATTAATTTTGTTGGTTTATGCAAATACATATTTTATGAAAAGTTTAGAAAAACTGATATACTTTTAAAATTTTTCTGATTTGTCTGTCGGAAGCCCCCAAAATTAATAGAAAGAGAAAACAAATTCTCCACGGATGTTTTTATTTAACACTTTATAGTATGTATATGTGCCATGTACTGTTCTGAGCATTTAGAAATATTAACTAATTTGTTCCTCACCCAGAACACTATGAAGTGGGTGCTATTCTTATCATCATGTTATAGACGAAAAACCTGTCCAAGGCCACAGAGCAGGTACATGGTAGAACCTGGACTTGAACTATAAGTCAGATTATAGAGTCCCTGCTCTTACCCACCACCTACACTTTCTCTCATACAAAAGCAGCAAGCATAGCCATTACTGGCCATCACGGTGTCATGACCAGCTTAAAAGCTGGTCGCCTTGGAAAATATTTGTCTCTATCCACTCCCAAGTCCCCCACCCCCATAGTGCAGTACAACAAAACCAATGGCAGCATATTTTACTTGCAAAGTATACTTGACCTCATTTGGTCCTCACAACTCACTAGGCTTGGCTGAGTCATGGATATAATCTGTATTTCACAACCAGGGCTAGAGAAGTTAAAGAGTCTGCTACAAATCAGAGTGAGTGGCAGGGCTGGGCTCCTACCTCAGCTCTTAGATTCCCACCGTCCTTCCCCGACACATGGCCCTATTAACCTAGTACAGCCCAGCAAACTTTACATGACAGAGCAGAGTCCTGCTGGTTTCCCTTTAGAAATCAATGTACCTCCAGCACACAGAAAATTCTGTTCTCTCCCCATCAGTCTGTCTTGACACTCGTCAATCCAGTCCAGCCAGGTCTGTGGTTGACACTTTATTGAAAGGAGCTGGGTGAGAAGAAAAAACCAAATGGGGCTGGGTGGTGCCAAGACGCCCCTGCCTTTAAGCAAGACAGATGAGAAATGGGTTGGCAGGAAGAACCGGGAGCTGCCTAGTGTTCTTCCTATTCAGTGGATCCCAAGACCAGGATTGGGTATTGCTGTCCCCAACTCCTGAGGGTGGGACAGGAGCTTAAAACTGGACCCAGGCCTGCCAGGGGGACTGCCATCGATGTCCCTCAGAGCCCACCTCAGCCTTTAAATATTGCCTGGTCCCAATGACTTCAAGGAGGCCAGGTCAGTTTGGGATGTGCTGTGGTATATCTGTCTCTCCAGAGAAGACGGCTGCTGGTCAGACGGGAGAAAGACCAAACAGCTTCCAACAGAAATTCTCTTTCAGAAAAAGAAGGTAAGACCAACCTAGCTCTGGAATGAGATTCAAAATTTAACAATGGGCATGACATAGGCACTTAACCAGACAGGAAGGCCCGTGAGAGCTGGAGGCTGCCTGCTGTGCCAGACGCTACCTGCTTCACACCTGAATTGAAAGGAGCTGAGAAGGGGAGAAATTTGGAGGCAACAGGGCTTGAGGTGGTCATTACTCATTGTAGCCTACAATCCTGGGGACTAAAAATATTTAAAAATGCAACATTTTAAATATAGTGTATTTTTTAAAGCCTAATGAAATAAATGTATATTCGCCTGTATATTCTAAAATAACTAAGATTTCTTTTAAAGCAGTAGAGAAACTCCATCTTGGAGAAGAATTGGAAGTAAATAAATCAATACACACCCCATCAAAAATGTCTATTAAATGTCTATTAATACAGTAACCACTATTTCTTAGATAGTAACAATTACTCCTTAACAGTAACAGCAGTTTCACAAAATTCAGCTCATTTAATTCTCACTAAAACCCTGCGGGACTATTATTATCCTCAATTTACGGATGAGAACACTGTGACAGAGAGGTTTGGTAATTTCCTTAAAGTCACACAGCTGCTCAAGAGGCGGAGCTGGTCCTGAACCCTAGTGCGAGCTCTGAACCCCGTGCTGCCCTGCTTCCTCAGATGCTGTGCCCGTGAGCAGGACTGAAACACCAAGTGTGGAAGTTCAGAGGCAGAAGAGGTGGTCCCCCTCCAGCTGGACTGGTCAGAGAAGTCTTTACAGAAGAGGGGGTATTTAATGTGAGCTTGGAAGGGACAGGGCCATGGGTCTAGAAGGTGCTGAGCCACAGGTTCTACTGCGAGTCACATCTAGGCGGGATGGTTCAAGAAGGGGAAGGAGCAGAGCACACTGGGTCTGGAATAGGGGCTGGACTATACAGGATGACTTTTCTAGTCAAATAAAAGGTTGAAGCAGGGGGTGGAAGCAAAGCCACCTTTGAGGAACACCAATCTAGTCCAGACTACAGATGGAATGGAGGAGCCAAGTCTGTAGGTGAGAAGTAAGGAAAGTCACAACCAGGTCATGAGGAAGCAAAGGGGAAGAGGGAGGTCGGTGAGAAAGGACAGAGGTGGGGCCAACAATGCACGCGTGGGAAGAGAGGAGATACAGTCAGGAGTCACCTACAGTCTCAAAACAAAGTAAATTCAGGTCCCATTCTAGAATCGAGGAGGCAGCAGAGAATGGTCTATTCACTGAGTGTCCCAGGCTGGCATCTGACCACCCATCCGCTCCCCCACTCTTATCCCCCTCAGGATCACATAACCAACTGATAAGGACAAGCAGAGGCAAGAAAGACGGCACTCCTTGCAAGCAGGGCTTAAAGACAATAGCCCTGGACCTCACACTTCCCTGTTAGGGGGCTCTTTGTGCCCTCTCCCTACCACAAATTCTTGTTAGAGTCTGAACCCCCAGTACAGATGCCCCTGACATATGATGATTCAAGTTAACAATTTTTCAACTTTACAACGGGCTTATCAGGGTATTAAATGCATATTTGACTTAGGGATTTTTTTGTCTTACAATGAGTTTATTGGGTTCATCATCAGCTGAGAATCGGTACTTCCAAATATGACTGTATTTGGAGATAAGGACTTTAAAGAGTTAATTAAGTTAAAACGAGGTCTTTAGGGTGAGCCCTAATCCAATGACTCGCATCTTTGTAAGAAGAGGAGAGGAAAACACAGACATAAGAAGGAAAGACCATGAGAAGACGCAGAGAGAAGTCAGGCATCTACAAGCCAGGGAGCGAGGCCTCAGAAGAAACCAACCCTGCCGACATCTTGATCTCAGACTTCTAGCTTCTGGACTTGTGAGAAAATGAATTTCCTCTGGTTAAGCCACCCAGTCTGTAGAACTTTGTTATGGCAAGCTCAGTAAATTAACACTACCCATTTCCAATCCCTCACCAACACAGGCGAGTAGTCAGTGGACTCTTGGTGAGAAGAATAAAAACCCCACCTTTCTTGTTCCAGAAACATTTCATGTACAAAGTCTTGGGAGAACTGTCTGAATATGCACACCTCTATATTAGTCTATTAGTGGCTACCATATGCTGGCGCTCACCAGATGATAGGCCTTCAATATTCACCCCACTCCATGCTCACGGCAGGGTTCCACTGCAGAATGGTATCCCCGTTTTCACATGAGGAATCAATGGCCATGAGGTAAGAAAATTCACACAATAAGTAAATGACAGATTTGGGATTTGAACATAGGCCCTGGCCTGATGGCAGTGAATTGATGTTCAGTGTCACTTGTTCTGTGTGACCTTCTGAGTTGCCTCTAGCTTTGGGGAGAGCAGGGTTTGGGGAAAACCCAGATGAAGCTGGCAGCAAGCTGACTTCCCACAGAGCGAAAGCTCTGGTCCCTAGCATATAAGAGAGAAAAGCCAATGATAGCAGGTTTCCCCTTGATATGGTTTTGCTGTGTCCCCACCTAAATCTCACCTTGAATTGTAGCTCCCATAATCCCCACGTGTTGTGGGAGGGACCTGGCGGGAGATAACTGAATCATGGGGGCAGTTTCCCCCATACTATTGTGGTAGTAAATAAGTCTCACAAGATGTGTCGATTTTATAAGGGGTTTCCCCTTTCACTTAGTTCTCATTCTCTCGTCTGCTGCCATGTAAGATGTGCCTTTCACCTTCTGCCACGACTGTGAGGCCTTCCCAGCCATGTGCAACTATGAGTCCATTAAACTTCTTTTTCCTCTATAAATTACCCAGTTTTAGTATCTTTATCAGCAGTGTGAAAACAAACTAAAACACTCCTCCCCAAGAAACCTTGGTTTCCTTCCTCTGCCTCCTGTCTGGACTCCTTGCTTCACTATCTAGTCACTACTGTGTCAAAACCATCCACTCACCTCCAATCTTACCCAGAGCAAAATCCAAATGAGATCCACAGGCCCTACATGCTCCGCCTTTCCAATCCACCCCAACTGTCTGAAGCAGTCTCTCACCACCCTCTCTTGTGTTTGCAACTTTCGAAGCCACGCTGTCTTCCCTGCTTCTTCCTTTCTAGCATCCACCAAGGATGCCGTTTGCACTTGTTGCTCCCTCACTTCCTTCAGGTCTCTCCCCAGAGGCCACCTCTCTGGAAAGGCCATCTCTGAACACGCTTTCGAAGACAGCACTCTTTTCTCCACTAACTTCTTTGCCCCTCACCCTCCTTATTTTTCTCGAGAGTACTTAGCCCCTGACAGTCACATTTATTGGTCTACTTACTGTCTGTCTCTCTCCACTGGATGCAAGCTCTATGAGACTGTCCTTTCTGTCCTTCTGCACTAGTCCCAAGGCCTGGACCAGTATCTGGCGTATAATAGGCACTTAATAAACCACAGATAAATGGATGGATACCAGAAACTATAATAATGGGAAATACACACTGCAGAGAAATAAACAATTGTTCTAGAAGGTTAGCAGTAGGTACCATTAAGAGCTATTTTGAGGTAGGGGGTCAAGGGGAGAATGCAGGAAGGTTTGCATGAGATTCAGAAGAAGGACGACTAAGACAAGGTTGCTGTGCTTCACATGCGAGTCAAGTGTCAATCTGAAAGCAGTTGGTGTTACCATGTGGGAAGAAGCTTTACAGAATGGACATGACTTCCAGGTGCAGAAGACATGCAAATCAGCCTGGGGCTTAACTTAAACAGCTCTGGACCCAACAACTATCCCTGAGAATTACCTAGGTTTATCAAAGAAAAGCAAATCATTCATACCAAAGGAAGTGTCTAAATGAAATTATCTTAAGTTTTTCTGTCAATTTTAAAGTAAAAAACTGAATACTTACAGTTCTGGGTTCAAACGTATACAGCGCTCTGAAGACTTTAACTTGCCCTAAAACAAAGGAAGAAAAAACAACAACTGAATTTTTCATTCCTGAATTTGCTCTTAATAATAGCATTATCCATTATGGCCTTCAGAATTCTCTAACTAAAAACTCATAGTCGAACAGAGGATACTAGAGGCTGGAAAGGGAAGAGAGAAGGGAAGGACAGGGAGAGATTTGCTAAAGGATACAAAATCACACCCAGGTAGGAGAAATAAGTTCCAGTGTTCTACACCACCGTAAGATGGCCATAGTTAACAATTAGTATATAGTTCAAAGGGCTAGCAAGAAGATATTAAAATTACCAATACAAATAAATAACAAATGTTTAAGATGACGAATATGCTAATTACCCTGATCTGATCACTACACATTATATGTATTAAAACATCAGTATGTAACTCATGAATATGTACAATTATCTGTCAATTAAAAAATAAACTTTAATCCCCAAAAGAAACACCTTCTGTGAACAGCCTCGACACATCAGCGCAGCGCTACAGCCCCTATGTGATGCAGGCTGCTGCCAAGGCAGGCCTGCTTGCCATTGTCAAAGTGCCAGCCAAAAGCATACCTCAATGACTTGATGGCACTGGAGCCCGGTTGCTCCCCGAGGCTATCACGAACCCCCCATTGGCATCCTATGCTACTGTGACACCCAGCACTTTAGCCCACCACCAGGCCCAGGGTCTGGCCCACCAGCAGGCCCTGCAGCATGCACAGACACTGGCCCATGCCCCTCCCCAGATGTTGCAGCACCGTCAGCGTATCCCGCCACCCCAGGTACTGTGCCACCCTCAGAGCCTCCAGCAGCCTCAGGGCCTGGGCCACCCTCAGCCCATGGCCCAAACCCAGGGCTTAGTCCACCCTCAGGCCCTGGCTCACCAGTGTCTCCAGCACCCCCACAATCCCTTGCTGCATGGAGGCCGGAAGATGCCAGACTCAGATGCCCCCACCGAATGTGACCATGTCTACCTTAACCATCCTCCTTTCAATGGTGGCCACCCTGCAGCACAGCTAGCCCCTGGTCCTGAGTAGCATCATGCACCAGATCAACCAGTTTTGCCAGATGAGGGCCAGCGTCAGCACTACCTCAGTGTGTGAGGGCCAGATCACCAACCCCAGCCCCATTAGTTGCAGTCTGCTTATCAATGCAAGCACCCGGGTGTCAACCCACAGCGTCCCCACACCAATGCCTTCATGTGTGGTCAATGGAGCACACCCATGTGGCCACCGCCACATTGCCTGCTGCAGGTCCTGTTAACCTGCCTGCAGGCATCTCTCGCACCCCCAGTGGCTACCCTAGCAACCTCAAGCTAGTTACCTAGAACTAGTACCAGCTGGCCACCTACAACAGATGTGCAGTGAGGCTGGTGGTATGCCAGCCCCTGGCCTGACAGGCAAGCATGTGGCAGGATGCGAGCTGGCAGGGCCTGGCTTTGTGGGCAAGGCCCGGCTTTGTGGGCAAGGCCCCTGCCTACCTGCAGGAACTCTGCCTGGCACAGTCCTTCCATCTGAAGCCATCCCTGGAAAAGTCAACCCCATCCCCAGCAGTCAACAGCCTGGCAACCCCACCAGCCTACCCCAGTGGTCACTACTTCCAACCCTTGTGGAACAACATTCTGCCCACTCCCAATAGCGACAGCTCGGGGCCTCAGGACCTTGCCATGTCATTCCACGGTGGGCAGCCCACAGGTATACCCCTCAACTGTGTGGCAGCTCCTGGGGCCCACTACCGAGCAGGGACCGGGGCAGTCCAGTGGCAAGCCAGAACAGCTTGATGCAAAGTAGATTACCTAAGTGGGGATTTCCAACAGGCCTGCTTCCAAGAACACAGCCTGGCCATATGGAGCAAGGCCCATCGAGCCCTGGCAACCAAGCCCCCGATCCCACAGATAGTCTACGTCTTCCTATTCAGCACCAGGGTATAGACAGGTAGCCCTGGTGCCCTCCACATGCAACACATCATATGTCACCCACCTAGGTTTAGCCTTTTCAGTAACTGGATAGTTTCAAAGTTTCACCACTCCAGTGTGATGATTCTCAGATGTCTAAGAAAGGGAATTTGGTGGGATCTAACTGGGGGTAGATGGTGTCTTCTCATCCTCCCCTTCAACAACTTTTGGTTTTATGTTACGACCTAAGCCCAAGCCCAGGCTTTTCTCTCCACTGACTGCCTGTCAGCTAGTCTCTCCACCTTGGCCATTTCCAGCCAGCTCCCACCCATCTTGTTTTGAACCTCTGCCTGTTTCTCTTAGGACGACCGAGGTGTGGGCAGAGGGAATGCCCTAGCTGAGACAGTATAGGTGCTCAGGCCCCTAAGCCAGGCCTCTACCTGTTGCTGTCCCCGTCCCTCTCCACCCAGGATTAAGAAGCAAGATTTCCCAAGTGCTCTGGAAGCCAATTCCTTATTCACCCAAAGATCTCAAATCAAAGCTGACCTAGTCTTCACACCCTTCCAGTTCCTTTCCGTTCCTCAAGGCTTTGTTTTGTGTCTACACTGATTCCACAGCCACCGCACTGGCCCTTGCCACACCTGACTTCAAGGGCATCTTGCAGGTATTTGACCATTTCTTGAGATACAGGGGGAAAAAATCTTTGTATTGGCATCTTGGTTCCAGACTCCGCTTTCCAAACCCAGAAAAACACAGTGACTTTTCGGCATACCCAAGATCCCTTTCTCACTGTTGCCTGTCCCCTAACTCACCTGTTGCCCACAGCCCCTATCCTTTCCCCATCAACAAAACAAAACAAATAAAATCTACCTTACTTGAGGAATTAGGCAGGTAAGGAATTATCACATTGGAGTTTGGGATTAAACACCCAAAAAAAAAAAAAATGCATTTGGTTCTCTCTACACTGGCTAAGAATATTGCTCTACACTGTAAGTTTTAAATGTTACATTTCTGTATGAATGCAGTGTGGGTGTGAGTAGCATTGTGTGTGAGTGGCACTGCAGGTAAATTCACCCTCTAATGCAGCCCCTCAGTTTAGTGAAAAAAAAAAAAAAAAAAAAAAAAAAAAAGCCTTAAGCTCTTTGAATACTTCCTTTACCAAGTGAGCATGGTTCTAACACCTGGAGAAGAGCCTGCATTGGAAACAGCCCCTCCTGCCCTCTGTCCATTCTTAGAGCATACCCTTATCCACTCCCTGCTCATTGTGTCTCATCTCCAAGGACAATTAGTTGGCTAGAAATTTAATACTTTTCTGTAACTTTAAAATTCAATTATTTTGTTATAAATTTTTGTACCCTTCTGTTAAAGATGCAGCGTTGGGCTTTTTTTTTTTAAAAGATGAAATAAGCCCTTATCTTTCCTCTTGTCTCTGGGGAATGTGAGCTAATGGTTCTTATTTAAGATTTTGCATTTCGTTCACTATCTACTACTGTTCTTTAGCCAGAAATTCTCTAGTGATCTGAAACAATGTGACTGAAGACCTGTTTTTAAATTATGTGTTGGCAAGTTGCCTTATATTTAAAAAGAAAAAGGAAAAAAAAAAAGCCTAATTGTGTTGTGCCAAATGATAGCATCATGAAGTCCTAATTTATTGTCTAAAATAAACAAATAAATTTTAAAAATATATCACTACATATGTCAATGTGACTACATAGAAAAATTCTATAAGTAGCAGCAGCAACTATTGCTGTCATTATAAAACCACTGAATAAAATATCTCTATCCAAGAAAAAAAAAGCCTGTGGGAGAATTCTCTTTCAGAATTGAGCCCCTTTTCCACCTAGGAGATATTGTTTGATATTTCTTAAGTGAATGCAAGAATAAACGACACACACCTCTGAAAGATGACTTTGCTTCCTGCTAACAGCAGGAGCTACATAGTTATTTGTGCTTAGGTTCTGTCCTATACAGAGTCCATCCAACCCTGAGATCTAAGTTTAAAAATCCAAACATGACCATCTTAACTAAAAAAATACTTAACGTGAAAATCTACACTGGTGATCCACCTGCCTTGGCCTCCCAAAGTGCTGGGATTACAGGCATGAGCTTGGCCAGTACTGTTATTTTTTAGTATTTTTCCTAAATCTATTTGATTCACAATTGGTTGAATCTGTAAATGTGGAACCAGTGGATACAGAAGGCTAGCTGTACATAAGTAAATTAACAAACTCAAATGATATAGGAAAAAGCCTATAGATAGCAAAAAAAAAAAAGGGGGGGGGAAGGGGAAATCTCTTTTAATAAAATAAATAGATTTAGAACAGATATCCAAATAGGAATATCTATTTGAAAGCTATTTAAAAGCTGGGCTGGGAGCAATGGCTGATGCCTATAATCCCAGCACTTTGGGTGGCCAAGACGGGTGGATCACTTGAGGTCAGGAGTTTGAGACCAGCGTGGCCAACATGGTGAAACCGCATCTCTACTAAATATATAAAAATTAGCTGGGTGTGGTGGTATGTGCCTGTAGTCCTAGCTAATTGGGAGGCTGAGGCAGGAGAATAGCTTGAACCCAGGAGCTGGAGGTTGCAGTGAGCTGAGATCACACCACTGCACTCCAGTCTGGGCAACAGAGCAAGACTCTGTCTCAAAATACAATAATAATAATAATAAATAAAATCTCAGTTGCAGCACTAGAACAACCTTTACAGATGATCATCTAGGACAAGAAAATCATTCAGAACAGTGGCCTCCAAGTGGGATACAGGAAGACTACTTCAGGAATTATTTACATTTTTATCTTTCTTATTCTTTTCTATTCCTATTTGAACATGTTTTATGATATAGCAGCATAGAATAATACACATACAACTTATAAATTCATATACATTTATCTAGAGTGAGTACTCAAAAACCTTTTGTGGATCAACTGTAAGCATTATGAAGACAAATATTTTTGTTCCTTTATGAATGAGATGCCCAAGTGCCTACTACAGTGCCTGGCACATACGAGGCACCCAATAATTATTTATAGAATGAATAAAGGAATGAATGGAAGAATGAATTTTAAAAAGTCTGAGGCCAGGCTGGTGGCTCATGCCTATAATCCCCGCACTTTGGGAGGCCAAGGCAAGTGGACTGCTTGAGGCCAGGAGTTCAAGACCACCCTGGCCAACATGGTAAAACTCTGTCTCTACTAAAAATACAAAAATTAGCCAGGCTTGGTGGTGTACGCCTGTAGTTCCAGCTACTCAAGAGGTGGGAGGCACAAGAATCACTTGAACCCAAGAGGCTGCAGTGAGCTGAGATTGCACCACTGCACTCCAGCCTGGGCAATACAGCGAGACCCTGTCTTAAAAAATAAATTAAAATAAAATTTAAAAGTCTGAAAGCAGTATCTTACAACAGTACTGTCTGATTTAATTCCATACAATAATAGAAAATTTCTATGTCCTAGTCACATGTAGCTTCTGGGCATAAGAGATGTGGTTAATGTGACTGAGAAATTGATTTTTATTATTTTAGTCAATTTCCCACATGTAGCTGGTGGCTAGCATATTGAAGGATGCAGGTTTAGAACATCAGAAAATGGGAAATGACTTAATGTCCATTAAAAGAGGATTATGTAAATAGACTCTGATTTGTCCACACAACACAGTCATTTTTAAAAGAATACTGCACATTATTCACAATACCCAAGATATGAAATCAACCAAAGTATCCATCAATGGCAGAATGAATCTTTAAAATGTGGTACATATACATAATAGACTTATTATTTCTTAAATCTGGTACATATACATAATAGACTCAGACTTAAAAAAGAAAGAAATACTGTCATTTGTGACAACATGGCTGAATGTGGAGGACATTATGTTACGTGAAATTGGCCAGGCACGGAGAGACGTGATTTCACTCATATGTGGGATCTAAAAATGTTGAACTCATAGAAACAGACAGTAATATCGTGGTTGCCAGAGGCGGGTGGGTAGGGAGACTTGAGGGGATACTGGCTAAAGAACACATATTTCTATTAGACAGCAGGAATAAGTTCAAGAGATCTACTGTACATCACGGTGACTACAGTTAATAACAACGGATTATGCACTTGAAAATGCTAAGAGTAGATCTGAAGTTCTCACCACAAAAAAAATGTAACACACGTGTTAATTGGCTTGATTTAGTCATTCCACAATGTATGCATATCAAAACATGTTTTACACCATAAATGTACACAATTTTTACTTTTCAATTAACAAGAAGGACTGCCTGGCCTAGGTAACATAGCAAAACCCCATCTGGTAACATGCAAAATCCCATATGGTGACATGCAAAATCCCATATGGTGACATGCACCTGTAGTCCCAGCTACTAGGGAGGCTGAGGTGGGAGGATGGCTTGAACCCAGAAGGCGGAGGTTGCAGTGAGCTGA
>NW_016107465.1:1147298-1148806 GCF_001604975.1 Cebus imitator | reverse complement strand
GCAGACAGAACCACAAACACTGACACGGAAAGCCACTCAGACATTAAAAAGGGACTGGGGCCAGGCACAGAGGCTCATGCTTGTAATCCCAGCACTTTGGGAAGCCAAAGTGGGAGGACTGCTTGAGCTCAAGAGTTCAATACCAACATGGGCAACACAATGAGACCCCAGCTCTACAAAAAAAAATTTTTAATTAGCCAGATGTGACATAGAAAAGAATCTATGGGAAAAAAAAAAGGCAGGTTTAGAACAGTAGGCAAGTACCATCCTGTTTATGTCAACAAAACACACATACACCCACTGAATGACAGCACCAACTGAAGGAGGCATCAGATTCTTCTTGACATTTACTGTTTACATTCATTATACCAAGTGTGTATTACCTTTATAATCAGTGAAAACAGTAACAGAGTGATCTGGGATTGGGAGGAGGAATCATTCCCCTTCTAAACATCTTAATATAGAAGAGCAGCTCAGATGGCTGTTACAAGGAAAGACTCTTTTTCACCATCAGAATTCCAGAGCCACAACTCTCCTGCTCTACTAGGAGGAGCTTAATAGGCACACACAAAGTGAAAACTTTTTTGGGTCTGGAGTTTGTCTTTCACACACATAGACTGAAGAAAGGAAACACCAAATGGAAGGAGGAGCTGCCAGAAGAAATACAGTTTTCTGCTGACTAGATTGTCTCTCTGAGAACAGAGATTAGTTATCTTGGTAATTTCGAACTTTCCAAAGAGAAGCTATACAAGGAAGCAGTCCACTTGTGACCAAAATCAATAGTGACAGAACTTTCTTGTTCCTTTGAGGGAAGGCAGCAATGAGACTAATTTTGGAAACAAGATCCAATGCCAACTAAATGGGTGTAGGTGAAATTCAACAAAAATTACAGAACCTGAAAACAAGTATGCAGAGTTGGACTAAATCACTGATTTTTGTAATTGTATCTTTCGTGATCGTCTTACTTAAATATTCACGTCTGAAAGTGGGAGATTTATTTGCATTTTGATGTATACTAAACATTGGACAGCAGGCAACTCCTTAGGCTACCATGCAAAGGAATATTCTATCTGTTATTGTAGAAAACACTTTTACATACACAACCTTATTTATTGCTTAATATTGGGACATTAGCCTTTTGTGGATTCCTTTTCATCCATACCTTGTAAAAATTCTGGGATTAATTTATTCCGTTCTCAAAATTGAGTCAAGTGGAAATGAAAGAAGGCAATAGAAATAGCCTCAGAATATGAAAGAAGTGCATAAAAAAGAAACACAGATGACTTTTATGATTACTGTTTAACAACCCTGGATATTATTCTTCTCAAGAAAACAATAATAATTTGTTGATCATTTTACATCATATTTATTTCAATTTTGAGCAATGTTCTATAGGTCTATAGGTTTACAGAGTGTCAAAGGGAAGAAATCAGAGAACTCTGTGTTTCTACATTTTTTTCCCCACAGACATCTTTTAAAAAAGAAGAAAAAAAAAGCAGAAAACATCT
>NW_016107465.1:1144031-1146268 GCF_001604975.1 Cebus imitator | reverse complement strand
ACATATGATAAACAGCAAGAGGAGTGACTATTCAAAATATCAGCCCCTGGCCACCTATAATAGATGGACTATTTCACTTATGTCTTTTTAAAAATGTTAAGAAGCGTGTGACATTTAGATGGCCTTCACTTACAAGGGCTATGATAACTACTACATACCCACTACGTAGCCTAAAGTGAAAAATACTGACAATAAGATAAATCAACTGCGGTGCGTTCAGACAATGGAATATTATTTAGCACTAAAAAGAAATGGCCGATCAAGCCATGAAAAGACATGGAGGAAGCTAAAATGCTTATTACTAAGTGAAAAGTCAATACGAAAAGCTACGTACTATATAATTCCAACTACATGACATTCTGGAAAAGGCAAAACTATGGAAATAGTAAAACAATCAGTGGTTGCCAAGGGTCGGGGGAGGACAGTTGAACAAGCAGTGCACAGTGGATGTTCTGGGCAGTGAAACTACTCTGTATGATACTCTGATGGTGGATTAGAGTATCACTGCCATTGTGTAATTGTCCAAACCCAGGGAAAACACATCAACAAGAGCAAATCCTAATGTAAACTATGGATTCTGGATGACGACGATGATGATGATGATGATGAAAATGATGAATCAATGAAGACTGATCAATTCCAACAAATGTCCCACTCTGGTGGGGGGTGTTGGTAATGGAGGGGCTACACATGTGTAGCAGCAGTGGTATATGAGAAATCTCTGTACCTTCCATTCAATTTTGCTGTGAAACTGAAACTGCTCTAAAAAAAAAAAAAAGTCCATTAATTTAAAAACAATACCAGCACTGCTAAGCATTACAGAACAACAGGAACTCTCAGACACTGCTAGTGAGAGTATAAACTAGTACAGCTACTAGAAAAAAATGTTTGGTAGTAGCATTGATTCATTTTTTACTAGTCTTAACATGCCTTTGAGATCTTAAGTTGCACTCTTGGGAGTGGACCATAACTAGAAATCCCTTCCAGTCATCTTCTATAGGATGAAAACAGTGCATATAAAAATAAGGCCTCCTCACTGTCTCACTAATCCTAGAGCACAGTGAGTCACCTCGACACTTTTAAACTGAAGGTCATGATCTATTCGTAGATTGAGAAACTAATTTAGTTGACTTTAAGAAAATTGAGTGGGTAAGAAAGACCAGCATACACTATACATAATAGAAGAAATTATGGTTTTGTGAAATTTTTGTTTTATTGGAAATGGATAGGTGGATAGATATTTAATTAATAAATTTACCAAATACACATTTGTTTGCCCTAATGCCAAATGACCAAATGACAAAATTATTGTTTTCCAAAGCCAAATCTGGCTTTAACAGAATGAACTGCTGGGATACAAGAATAAACTTGAAATTTGGCCAGGCACAGTGGCTCACACCTGTAATCCCAGCACTTTGGGAGGCTGAGGCATGCAGATCACTTGAGATCAAGGGTTCAAGACCTGCTGGCCAACACAGTGAAACCCCATCTCTACTAAAAATACAAAAACTAGCTGGGCGGCATGGTGGGCACCTGTAATCCCAGCTACTTGAGAGGCTGAGGCAGGAGAATTGCTTAAACCTGGGACGCAGAGGTTGCAGTGAGCCAAGATTGCGCCATTGCACTCCAGCCTGGGCAAGAGAATCATGATGATGATGCAATTTCACTGAAAGTAATCCCACAAAGAATACAATGGATTTCCCAAAATAACTAGCAATCACACTCTCTCAACATTAATTCTCAATCTATCCTGTAATTTTTACTCTTTATATAATAATTTTCATACTTAAAGTTCAGATTATCATTAATTATTATAACAATTTACTCCTCCAATAGTGAATAATTATTTATACATTCATCTGAGAGAATTTCAATATACTGATATTGAGAATTTTCTTGGGAAAAAACGGAAGAAAACAATTTCAGTCCTTGGAATTTAAAAAAAAAAAAGTTTCCCTGGTCATGCCACCTCCACAAAAGGCAAGATCAGCCCAACACATAGGGCACACACTGTAAACAAGTTATGTTTAGAGAACTTACCTGTTTTCAAAATAATTTTTTTTTATTTTTTTTATTTAGAGAGGGTCTCACTCTGTCACCCAGGCTGGAGTGCAATGGTGTAATCATAGCTCGCTGCAGCTTCAACCTTTTGGGTTCAAGAGACCTCCTGCCTCAGCCTCCCAAGTAGCTGGGATTACAGGTGTGTACCACACATCCAGCTAATCTTTTTTTTTTTT
>NW_016107465.1:1131756-1143856 GCF_001604975.1 Cebus imitator | reverse complement strand
CACGCACCACCATGCCCAGCTAATTTTTTGTATTTTTAGTAGAGACGGGGTTTCACCATGTTGACCAGGATGGTCTCGATCTCTAATCTTTTGTAGAGCTGGGAGTCATGTTGTCCAGGCTGATCTCAGACTTCTGGCTTTAAGTTATCCTTCCACCTCGTCCTCCCACAGCGTAAGGATTACAGGTATGAGCCACCACACCCAACCTTCAAAGTGAATATTAAGGTAACAGCAAATCCATATGTCACGCCTTGTTTGCATTGCTGATACTGCTAAAGTGATTAGGCATGAGTGTTACCTATGTAATCTATAATTCTTGCCCAAGCAGAAGTCTTGGTGTGCCAAATAAAGTAGGCATTCCACCATCTGGTCAGTTATCCAAAGCTTAATGGTAGATTTTGGAAGAAATCTGAGTCTAAAGCGAACTTCTGTGTACCCCTCTGGTCATGTGTGTATATGTTTTTGTGTTCTGGGTTATCAAGAAAAATACAGATCTTACTGAAGTTCAAGGTAAAAAAAAATGTTTGGAAGCTACTGCTCCAGACTATCTGATGGAATTAGGAATTGTTACAGGGCTCTATAAAGATTTATAAGTAATATTTTCCTACTTTGCGGATTTCAGCAAGTATATAAAAAACAATATTCTCCCATATCCCCCAAGAACAGATAATTACAAACAATCTTGGAGCTCTCAAAATGAAAGAAGAAGAAGAGAATTATTTGATCAAGAGAGAATCATGGGAAATAATGCTTTACTATATACATATATCTTTCTCACACCTGTCTAAGAACATGCAGGGAGTATTAATCTTCTTAATTTATACCCTGTGAGTATGAAACAATAGTGTCATAATCTCTGACTGTTGTCAGGGCAAGAAAAAGTACTAATTATTTCTATGAGGCATATTTAAATTATTCTATTAAACATGAATGATGAAACAGGATGTTTTCTGTTGAAAAACAAAACAGGAAGAGTCCATGGAATGGTATCCGAGAGTCAAGGCTATCGTTTTTGATTCTTGGGGTGATAGCAAACAGTTCTACTCTGTTGGGCCAACAAACGCTCCCCCTCAGCCTCCAGCTTTGTGGATTCCGACACCCATAAATGAGGTGATTAGCTCAGAACAGACTTCCGGGCCCAGATCTCTATTGGTGTCATTCCGCAAAAGCCCACTGTTTTTTTTTTTTCTTTTTTTTTTTTTTCTGAGATGGAATTTCACTCTTGTTCCCCAGGCTGGAGTGCAATGGCAGGATCTCAGCTCACTGCAACCTCTGCCACCCAGTTTCAAGTAATTCTCCTGCCTCAGCCTCCCAAGTAGCTGGGATTACAGGCGCCCGCCACCATTCGTGGCTAATTTTTGTATTTTTAGCAGAGACAGAGTTTCACCATGTTACCCAGGCTGATCTTGAACTCCCGCACTCAGGCGATCCACCGCCTCGACCTCCCAAAGTGCTGGGATTACAGGCGTGTGCCACTGCGCCCGGCCTAAAAGCCCAGTGCTCTTGAAAACAAAAAGAGAGGCTATAATCCTCGGAAAGAAAATCATTTTGTGAGCAAAACCGTACCCAATAGTTTCCAATGCAATGAATAAGTTTCTACCTGCCTACTTACACTCTTGGACTAATAAATCAAATCTGTTTGTACATATACCTTTAAAGAAAAAACTAATAGCAAAGACTATGGAACACGACATTTCCGTCCCTCCTCTCTCTACCACCACCTCTTCCCTACCACTTCCCCTACCCAATCTAAAAAAGAAATACAAAAAAACCTAAAGAATTTGAAACATGTCTTGATTTCAGCTGCAGGAATAGCAGACTCGTTAAAAACAGTAGCCTGTGTGTTTTCTGACAAGAGGGTTCTGTTTATTAACAGTGTGCCTTTCTAATCCATTTTTTTTCCTTGCTTATACTTTTCAGTGCCTTTTAGCAAACTTGGTTTACTTTTACAGCTTGAGGGACCATACCTGCTGGTTAATTTTATTTAGTCTCCACCATATAACATAAAAATCCCAAAGAGCGGGGTTTGAAATTTCAACTGGCAAGCTCTTTGCCAACTGTCTTCGCTGGGTAAAAAACAAAGAAAGCAACCAATGGTCCCTAAAAACCCTTCACCTCAGGATGAACTGCTTCCAACGTCAGTTTGAGGAGACCTTGGGAAAAATGGAAGAAAATCTCTTATTGGAATTAAAAAACCAAAAAAAAGTTACCCTAGTCATGCCATCTCCACAAAGGGCAAGATCAGTCCAAAGGCTTACCCATGAAAGCAATGCTTGTTTTTGTATGACCTTTAAACTAAGAATGGTTTTACATTTTTAAATAGATGAGCGAAAAATGAAAAATACTATTTCAAGATAATGAAAATGATCTGAAATTCAAATGCAGTGTCCATGAATAAAGTTTTATGGGAGTACAGCATTCATTTGTTTTTTTTTGTTTTGTTTTGAGACAAAGTCTTCCTCTGCCACCCAGGCTGGAGTATAACGGCATGATCTCGGCTCATTGCAACCTCCGCCTTTCAGGTTCAAGCAATTCTCCAGCCTCAATCTCCTGAGTAGCTGGGATTACAGGCCTACACCACCATACCTGGCTAATTTTTGTATTTTTAGTAGAGATAGGGTTTTACCACATTGGCCAGGCTGGTCTCACATGATCGGCCCCCCTCAGCCTCCCAAAGTGTTGGGATTACAGGCATGAGCCACCATACCTGGCCTCATTTGTTTTTTGCCTATGGCTGCTTTCACATTATACCATGGCAGAGTTGAGTCGTTGCAAAAGAGCCACATGCAGCCTATGATGCCTAAAATATTTACTGTTTGGCCCTTTACAGATGATGTTTGCAGACCTCTGCCCTGTAGTCCTCTTTTTCTGCAAGTAACAAGTCAGGCAGAGTACTGGGCCACAGCATGAAGATCTGCTTCTCCCCAACTCCAAAATCAATCTGGGTCACTACTTCCTCCTATATGAAATGACTGGCTGGGCAAATGAGAACATATATGCAAGACTAAAGAGAGAAAATTGCCTAACATCAAAATCTTTCATTCAAAGCTCGATTATCCTTCTAAACTCACATTTATGGGACACTTACCATGAGCCCCATGCAAAGTACTAACTCACAGCAATTTGCTTAATCCTCAAAACAATCTTGTGATGTAAATGTTTTATTAACCCTATATTATAGCTGGAGAAACTGAAGTTAGAGAGGGTAAGTAACCAGTCCAGGTCCACACAATCAGGGAGTGGTAGCAAAGAGCCTTAAACTCAGGCCCCTCTGGCACCAGAATCGATGATCAGAATCCTGGGCTTTTAATTCTGGCACCCAAGGACTGAATGACAGTAAACAAATACCATGTATGTAAATATACTGAGTGCAGCTCCTGATGTGCGGTATGGGCCCATAAATGTTAGCTACTGCTAATTACTACACCTTTTTACTTTATTCTGGGACTTATCCCTTGTGTTTCTCCTTACTGGCAAGACAGCATTATTGAAATCTTCAATCTGTGTATTAGAAAATTTATCAGATATGATATTCCTCCAAGAGATATTCTAATGCTGTTATTTTTTAATTTTAGAGAAAGGGTCTCACTCTGTCACCCAGGCTAAAGTGTAGTGGCTCTTATGACAGTTCTCTATAATCTCAAACTCACAGGTTCAAGTGATCCTCCTGTCTCAGCCTCCCAAAGTGCTGGGATTCTACAGCCACCACGCCAAGCTAACTTTTTAAAAAAATGTTTGTAGAGATGGGGTCTTGCTGTTACCCAGGCTGGTCTTGAACTCCTAGCTTCCAGCAATCCTCTTGCCTTGTCCTTCCAAAGCACTGGGATTACAGGTGTGAGCCACTGCACCTAGTCATAATGCCTTTTTTGTTTGAGACAGGGTCTCACTCAAGTCACCTTGGCTGGCGTGCAATGCCACAATCACAGCTTACTGCAGCCTTGACTTCCCAGGCTCGGGCAATCATCTCATCTCAGCCTCCCAAGTAGCTGAGACTACGGGCTTGTGCCACCGCACTGGGGCTAGGCTATTTTTTTTTTTTTTTTTTTGTATTTTTAGTAGAGACGGAATTTCACCACGTTGCACAGGCTGCCCTTGAACTCCTGGGTTCAAGCGATCTATCCGCCTCAGCCTCCCAAAGTGTTGGGATTACAGGCATGAGCCACAACGCCCAGCCCATAATGCTTTTTTTTAAGCAAACAAAGCTCACACCTGTAATCTCAGCATTTTGAGAGGCTGAGGCAGGAGAATTACTGGAGCCCAAGAGTTTGAGACCAGGCTGGGCAACACAGCAAGATCTTGTCTATGAATAATAAAAAAAAATTAGCCGGGTGTGGTGGTGTAAGTCTGTGGGTCCCAGCTACTTAGGAGGCTGAGGTGACAGAATCTCGAGCCCAGGCAGTGGAAGCTGCAGTGAGTTGAGACAGTGCTACTGCACTCCAGCCTGACACTCCAGCACTCTAGTGACAGAGGGACTTACCATAACTAAAAATGAGAGTTTATCGTGTCCTTTAAAATTTTGCTTTTGGGGTATACACTTATCTTTTGTTGTTATGTAAAAAAGGCTGGTGGTGATATTATATATGCAATCAGCTATGTGAAACAAAAATCTACACAGAAGAAAAACTGGAAAGAAACAACACCAAAATGTTAACTGTTATCTCTGAGTGGTAGAACTATGAGTTGTATTTATTTTCTTCTTTATTTTCTAAATTGTCTACAATGAATAGGTATCCCATAAACAATCAGGAAAATGTGTTCTCTTTTAATGCCCTTTTGAAGAATAACTTACAAGATACCTGTATTTTATTTTATGTATTTATTTTTTCTTTGTGACAGGGTCTTGCTCTGTCACCCAGGCTATAGTACAGTGATGCAATCACAGCTCGATGTAATCTTGAACTCCCAGGCTCAAGTGAACCTTGTGCCTCAACCTCCTGGACAGGCACATGCTATCACATCCAGCTTATTTTTTTTTTTTTTTTCTATTTTTTGTAGAGATAGAGTATCACTATGTTGCCATGTTGCATGGGCTGGTCTTAAACTCCTAGCCTCAAGCAATCAGCTCACCTAGGCGTCCTGAAGTGCTGGGTTTACAGGCATGAGCCACCACACCTAGCCTACTTGTATTTGATTTATCAGCAATGTAGTTACTATTATGAGACCTCCTTTATCCTTTATCTTCCTGATCACACACACACACACACACACACACACACACAAAAAGCCATGCCTAATACACCCACAAAACTGAGAACACAGGGACATCTAAATTAACACATCTAAAGTGAGGAGACTTTCAAGGTCAGTGCAGGCTACTATCAGAGGTGACATCTGCTTTAATTTTGGAGATAACAGTAGTTATCCACTGTGATGCCACAGGAGTAGAAAAAAATTTAAAAAACAAACAGTAGTTACCCACGCAAAAAGGGGCCAGGGGCAGGCAGCCCCAGAATAAAGAGCAGGGTCTGGAGTTCAGGAAGTGGGGTCTAAGAACATCCAGTCAATCAAGATGCCTGAAGCCTGGGATAAAAAAATGGTGAGAAATTAGGCTGGAGCATGAGCATATTCTAGAGGTTTTCAAACTTTTTTGAGATCCATAGCAAGAAATGTATTTCATATCAGGACACGCACACTCATAAACTTAAAAAATGTCTTACAAAAATTTCTTATCCTTACTTTGAGTGACTCACTCTGATATTTTTTGTTCTTATTCTATTTTCCTTTTTTCAGGATGCTAGTCATTATATTGACTTCACTACCTACCAAGTTACCACTCACAGTGTGAAAAAACACCAGCATTTCATATATCAATGTGTGCATCCACTGTTTAGAGATGAAATAGAAAGGTTTCAGATTTAGATGTCTCGTACCATTAGCCACATAAAATGCTCTTGGAATATAATATAAAAAAGCCCTCACTGGCTGGGTGTGGTAGCTCACACCTGTAATCCCAGCACTTTGGGAGGCCAAGGAGGGAGGATCACTTGAGGCCAGGAGTTCAGGATCAGCCTGGGCTACAGCGCAAGACCCCATCTCTCCAAAAAAGCAAAAATAAATAAAAATTAGCTGGGACAGTAATGTGTGCCTATAGTAATGTGTACTACCTGGGAAGCTGAGGCAGAAGGATGGCTTAAAAAATTAGCTGGGGCAGTAATGTGCACCTACAGTAATGTATGCTACTTGGGAGCTGAGGCAGGAGGACAGCTTGAGGCCAGGAGGCTGCAGTGAGCTACAATCGTGCCACTGCCCTTCCAGCCTAGGTGACAGGACTGGTGCCCTTCCAGCCTAGGTGACAGGACAAGCCATTTCTAAAGAAAACAACAATTCACATTTTTTAAAGTGGCCTTAGTCTTGGTTCTTTATGAAGACACATGCTAGCAAGACAACATGATGATATAAACGTGCCCTTTATTTATTGTGGAACCCCTTTCAAACCTGATATAGAGACCAGGATATGCCCAGTCAAAGCTGACCCAACAGATACACAGGAGCCAAGTTTGTACCTGAGGGTATTTTACTACTTCTAGCTAATAGTAGAACTTTGGTAAAATAATACAAACTTTGGACACATGAAAAAGATTACAGAACACAAGAGGAAAAAGTAAAGAGCAAAGGATTATCAATATCTTTGACAATGGAGCCCCTCTTTGTTCAGAAAACAGAAGGATTCAAATGCTCTCATGTAGCACATCCAAGAGCCTCCACAAAAGTCCATATCTCAAATTCTAACAGACCCAGAAAGAGGAAAACCAGTTCAACAAGGCCATCTATGAGAAACTAACCAGGTGTCTAAGGCATCTGTTTCTTCCAAGATCATCTACTCACTAAGACAACAGCCTTTAACTGAAAATTGTTTCCCTAATTGTATCCTCTCTCAAGTCACACCAGTGCTTCAAAAGGTTGGTGTTATGTTCCTCGGAGCCACATTCCTATCATAAAAGCGGCTTGCCTGGTGACCTGGAAATGTCTGACGGGATGCTGCAACCTGCCACTCCATTCCAGGGCTCCACCCAGACAGCCCAGGTGGTGAGCTCCTCCTCCAGCTTGGCCTGGTCCTGAGAGTCGAGATTGTTTATGAGAAGGAGGGGTTAGGCAGAAGTCAGCAGGATCTGGAAAGACCGGAGAAGTCCAAGTGACTCCCAAAAAGGCCAGGGGAGAACTTTAACCCAAATAAATGTCAAGGTATTTTCCCAAGTCAGCTCAGACGAGGGGTGGAGGAAGGGGAGCAGAAGTGAATGGAGTCCTTTAGGATTTACCCGAGAACGGCAAGACCAGGCAAGTGAAAAGTTGTGGTTTCTGGGGCTGTAATTAAAATTGGGTAAATTACAGGACCATTCTTGTGGAAATCCCCCTTTCTCCCTGGAAGGTGAGGGAATGAGAGTTGTGACAATACTTCTAAGATCATATTCTTATCTTTAGCCTTGCCAGGGCCCCAGGTCACACCTAACCCTCTCAGAGGCTTTTTTCTCTTTTCTTTTTTTTTTTTTTTTTGAGTCTTGCTGTGTCACCCAAGCTGGAGTGCAGTGGCCTGATACCAGCTCATTGCAACCTCCGCCTCCTGGGTTTAACTGATTCTCCTTCCTTAGCCTCCTGAGTAGCTGGGATTACAGGCACGGGCCACCATGCCCAGCTAATTTTTGTATTTTTAGCAGAGACAGGGTTTTACCATGTTGGCCAGGCTGATCTCGAACTCCTGACCTCAAGTGATCCATCTGCTTTGGCCTCCCAAAGTGCTGGGATTACAGGTGTGAGCCATCAGGCCCAGCCTCAGAGACTTAAAAAAAAAAAAAAAAAACAATTCTTTTCCACTGATGGATGCCCAGAAGATCATTTTATCTTTTTATGATCACAAGCACATGAACAGGGAGGGAGGGAATGGAGACAACGAAATTTGTTCATAAACTTTTAGGAATGCCCCTGTTCCCCTCCCAAGCCCTTGAGTCTGCAGAACTATTTCCTATTTAAGATGCAGATGGTGTGGCAGTGAGAATAACCTCTGCTCACAGAAGACAGAAGAGAGAAAAACCAATGCTCTCTGGGGCAGTGGCTTGCCACCAATATGCAGTGGTCATTTAAATTGTAGGCTTTCAGAATAATCACTAGGAACTTACTCTCCTTCTATATCCATTGTCTAGATGCAGAAGTAACCCGCTGTCCCTTGCTAGCTGTCCTAACAAATTGTAGTTTTTTACCTTTGGTTTTAAAATACTTAGTGGAAAACTAACACTTGAGCATTATAATAATTTTCAACTATGAATAGAATGATTTTTGCTTGTATTATAAAGCCATAGCAACAAAATTTATTCCCGTAAGTACAATTCTATGGCCTTAAAATTGCCATTTTGGCTGGATGTGCTGGATCATGCCTATAATCCCAACACTTTGGGAGGCTCACATTGGAAGATTGTTCGTACCCAGGCGGTCCCACTACGGAGACCCCATCAGACCATCCTGGGCAACATAATGGGACCCCATTTCTACAAAAAAGTTTTAAAATAGTTGGGCTTGGTGGCACATGCCTGTAGTCCCAGTTACTCAGGAAGCTGAGGTGGGAGGGTCACTTGAGCCCAGGAGGTTGCGGCTTCAGTGAGCTGTGCACTCCAGCCTGGGCAACAGAACAAGACCTTTTCTTAATAAAAAAAAAAAAAAAGAGCCACTTTATCAGAATCTCTATAAATATGTTATTTTATTTAAAAAAGAAAAAAAAAAGAGGCTTTTGGTTTCTGCCAGTATAACTGGCAGAGTGATGGGTAGGCAGAGAGTCATTCTCTTAGTGGAAGACTAGTCCTCCCACTTCCAGAGAAAAGCCCTGAAAACCCTCCTCTCTGGAATCAAATACGACAATTTCCGTAAAGGACGGTCTGAATTTGAATCCATGGCTTAAAACTACCGCCTCCAAAAGAGATGGGAAAAAATGAGAGAAGACAAGAGGACCCTGAATGATATTTTGCACAGAGGATTTCTAAAATCTAGTACAATACACAGTATTCTTATATCTTGGGTCTACAGAGTTGATGTTATTGAGTTATAACCAACTGTACATTTTCCAAACATAAAAGTCTTCAGGATCTCGATGGACATTCTTGAACAACCACATTTTGCAAGAGTCTCATTGGAATCTATGCATATAAAACCCTGGACATATTCCTGCAGGGAGACCCCAGTGTTCTCTCTTGCAGACAGCTGCAAGAAAAGAAAAAAAAAAGTGCTGCCCCTTGTAGCCAAAGCCTAAGTGAAATCAGATCAGACCTAATTATCAATACATTACATCCCCTTCCTAACCCTCATCCTATCCTTTCCCGTCTCTGCTGTTTCTCATGGAAATCTGGACTTACGAAAAGCCCTTTCTTGATGTGTTTAATTCTTCCATATGTTTCTATCCACATGCTGCTGAGCACTGAGAGTAGCTGGGATTTACTCTCCAGACCATTGAAAATGGCCCCAGAGAACCATCGAAAATAGCCCCAGTATCTAGGAGAAGGAGCATGAGATGAAATTAGCCAGAAATGTGAGAAATTATTTGAGAGGCCAGTATAAGGCCATGAAGAAGATTTAGAGTCAGATTTAGCATGAGATGAAGAAACTAGCCTGGGCCACATGGTGAAACCCTGTTGTAAGTTCTTTTAGGCTGACGGACCACGCCATGGATAGCATGGTAACCTCTGTGACCTGCACGTACACTTCAGATGAGTTCCTGGAACTAGAAAGTCTGAAGTAACTGGAAAACCACAAAAGGAGAAGAAATTATCAACCCCTGCAGCACCTAATTAACTTTGAGACATTTTTCTATTGTCCCTTATTCCCCCCTCAACTGATAAGGACTTTGTAACCAACCTTGGTCAACCTTGTGACTCCAGACCCTAGGACCCCATTCCAGCTTGCAAAAGCTGCCCTGAACTATAACTTCTGTAACTTTCCACTGCCTACTCCAAACCTATAAAACCAACTCCCATCCCACCACCCTCCGCTGACTCTCTTTTTGGGCTCAGCCCACCCATACCCAGGTGAATAAACAGCCATGTTGCTCATACAAAGCCTGTTTCGCGGCAGAGCTAAATGTGCAGAGTGCACATTTAACACCTGTCTCTACAAAAAATACAAAAATTAGCCAGGCATGGTGATGCACACCTGCAGTCCTAACTACTGGGAAGGCTGAGGTGGGAGGGTCACTTGAGCCCAGCAAGGAGAGGTTGCAGTAAGACCAAGATCACTACCACACTCCAGCCTGGGTGACAGAACCAGACACTTGCCTCAAAGAGACAAAAAGAAAAAGAAACAAAAGAAACTGAGGCATAGAGTGGTCTAGTGACTTATAAAGGTCACCTAGCAAGCTAACTACAAACTTGGTGCTAATAGAGCTACTGCTTTAAAAAAAAAAAAAAGTGGTGAGGGGGACAGCAGGAGGACTAGAAGTTCATCCCACTCATAATGAGGCATGTCCAACCCTCATTAGACTTTTACGTTTGGAAAATGTAAAGTTGATTATAACTCAGTAACATCAACTCTGTAGACCCCAATATGTCTGGGGCTTTATATGCACAGATTTCAATGAGACCCTTGAAAAATGTGGTTGTTCATTAATGGCCATCAAGACACTGAAGACTTGATGTCTGGAAAATGTAAAGTTGATTATAACTCAGTTTGTCATGCTCTGAACTAGTTTTTCAGGTTAACTCTGGCTGAGAAAAGGGGTCCCTTCCATTGGTTGGGGAGCTTAGAGTTTTATTTTGGATTTATACTTTAAAGCCCCAATATTTAGATACAGAATAGGTTTTCAAAGGCCTGAGGCAAGGACCAAAAGCCCTGTCAGACAGAGGGGTTCCCTGAAAGTGGAAGCAGACAGTCACCATGGCAGTGACTCCTACTTCACATTTCAGCTTAAGAGAGACCCAGGTTCTAGAAGCAGTTGTTTGAATGACCTGAATGCGGAGAGATCAAAGAGAATGATTTATTCCCCAAAAGAAAAACATGGTTGAAAACAATTTGAAGTTTGGCACACCATTCAGAATATTAACTTTGGTGGCAACGGTTTCTGTTGCAGTATTTCATGGACACTTTCCTTGCCTGAAAAACCAGTAGGAATACCTTCAGAAGAAGTCCTCCCAGGGCTAGCATCAGACAAATCTGAGCACAAATCAAACAAAACAATAAGCCCAGAAAACCAGTGAAAGAACACATGCCAGCCAGAAAGTCCTGTGAACCTGGGTAGTCAACAGTTCAGAGATAAGCACAAGCATCTGGTTTTCAAGTAAGGAAGGATGAGACTCTGAGATCCGCCAAATCTTCTGGAGTCTGAGATACCTGCCAACTGTGTCTAAAACCTAGAGTGGCTTCTTTCAGCCAACCCCCCTCTCACCCACACTTAGCGAGCTAGAGTCTGGAAGCATCTTCTCCCAAAATATGGATTTGATCAGGAAGTTCCTAGAAGTCACACAGAAATTCCAGGATAACCTCCAGGTTGAAGTCATTTCTTTGTCTCATGGGAGTGAGTCTGGGCTGGGAAGCTACGAATCCTAAAATGGAATCCATGAGTTTCTCAGAACCAAGCAAAATTCCTGGAGTGTAGGGATGCCAGAGAGACCCTTGTAAGGGGCCTGGGACTGTCCCTCTAGCATGAGTATAAATTGAGTGGGTTAGAGGGTCTCCCTTAATTTGAATTCAAATTGCCCTCAGGCTCCCTGAAAATTGGGAGCACCTGGCAGAAAAGATCTACAGTAGATGCATTCTTGCATCCCAAGAATATAAAACCAAAATAGTTTATCAAATTATAAGGGATGCTAAAGAGTTTTAAAATTCCATGCCAATCAAATGCACAAATAGCTAGGTGTGGTGGTTCATGCCTGTAATTCCAGCATTTCAGGAGGCCAAGGCAGGTGGATCACAAGGTTAAGAGATCGAGATCATCCTAGCCAACATGGTGAAACCTCGTCTCTACCAAAAATACAAAAATTAGCTGTGCGCAGTGGCAGATGTCTGTAATCTCAGCTACTCAGGAGGCTTAGGCAGGACAATCACTTGAATCACGGAGGTGAAAGTGCAGTGAGCTGAGATCATGCCACTGCACTCCAGCCTGGTGACACAGTGAGATTCCATCTCCCAA
>NW_016107465.1:1129374-1130571 GCF_001604975.1 Cebus imitator | reverse complement strand
GCTTGCCTTGGCCTCCAAAGTGCTTGGATTACAGGCGTGAGCCACCATGCCCAGCCGTAATTTGGAAATTTCTATGAAAACAGTAGTACACATACCCTCTGAAACAACAAATCCCACTGCCAGGACTTTATCCTGTGGATTTACACTTGCAAGCAAGAACAATACTGCTGGGAGTCTATTTGTTATCACAAAAGATTGAAAACAATCCAGAAGGGTCTGGTTAAATGAGTTCAGCAGAATACCATGCAGTTATTTAAATGAACCAGGAAGTCCTCTAGGTTCTAATATTTGCATTGTTTGTTTGTTTATTTGATACAGGGTCTCACTCTGCCACCCAGGCTGGAGTGCAGTGGCATGATCTTGGCATGCCCCAACTTTGATCTCCCAGGCTCAAGTGATCCTCCCACCTCAACCACTCGAGTAGCTGGGACTACACATGCCACCAAGCCCAGCTAATTTTTTTTGTATTTGTTGTAGAGACAAGATTTTACCATGTTGCCCATGCTGGTCTCAAACTCCTGGGCTCAATCAATCTGCTCATCTGGGCCTCCCAAAATGCCAGGATTACAGATGTGAGCCACTGTGCCCGGCCTGTAAATTTTTTTGAAACTCCTTTGATAGAGAATCTTGACAGCTCACTCCTATCAGCCCAACTGAAAGGTGTCTCTGCAATTTTTTTAAAATGTAGTTTGTCTTACCCAGTCCATGAAGCAAGCAAGGACAACTTTGGCAATGGGTTCTGTTATGCCCTGAGGTATAAGGTGTGTATCAAAATCTCACCACACTAGTCATGTAAGTCAGATTGTGGGAATGCTGAAACACGAAGGGAGGGGACCCCACTATTTCCAGAAGGGAGGAGTGCTGATCAGAGGCACACAATCTCCAGCCTTTGCTGCTTTGTAGCAAACCTACAAGAAAAGCCCAATCACGCCTGTAATCCCGGCACTTTGTGAAGCCAAGGCTGGTGGATCACCTGATGTCAGGAGTTTAAGACCAGCCTGACCAGCATGGAGAAATCCAGTCTCTACTAAAAATACAAAAATTGGCCAGGCATGGTGGTGTACGCCTGTAATCCCAGCTACTCGGGAGGGTGAGGCAGGAGAATGACTTGAACCCGGGAGGCAGAGGTTGCAGTGAGGCAAGATCGTGCCATTGCACTCCAGCCTGGGAAACAGGAGCAAAACTCCATCTCAAAAA
>NW_016107465.1:1127663-1128771 GCF_001604975.1 Cebus imitator | reverse complement strand
ATTCTAGATAAAAGCCTTTTTCTCTCAAAAATGTTATTTAAGCAGCATGTGTATGATGTATTTTAAGTTTTATATTTTTTACTCTGAAAAACAAAAGAACCCAAAACACTAATATTTGCTTCTTCAAAGTTCTATGAATTTATCTTCACAAGGCACATGAAATATTTATGTTCCTTTACTTCCACCACCAAAATCAATATGCCATTTGGAAGAAATGTCCAAGGTCAGGCATCAGGTTTCCAACTACAATACAGGGTTATCAAACCTGCTTAGAATGAGATGATTCTATTCTAAGTTCAAATCTCATTTGGTATCCTTTGGCCCATCCTTACTCAAGTCTCAGAATAAAGAATTTTTTAAAAAGGTTTTATGAGAACAAAAGTTCTGTTTTCTACACTCTAACAAGCCAGAAAGATTTACCCTAATTGAACTACAAGTCTTCTGAGAGTGGCTGAAAACAACATAAATGCTCTATGTGTAAAACTAGGAGGTTGTACTCATTCAGAAAAAGGAAAGGGGGGCCCAGCCAGGATTGGTGGGGAGCACCTATAATTCCAGATGCTCTGGAAGCTCAGGCAGAAAGACCGCTTGAGTCCAGGAGGTCAAGACCAGCCTGGGCAACATAGCAAAAACCCATCTCAAAAAGAAAAAAACAAACAAACAAAAAAAACACACACACAAAGAAAGAAAGAGGGTACCATAAAAAAATGAGCTGAAGACCTTGAAATCGCAACACATCTTAGTAGAGTACCATGGTGGCGCAGTTAACAGTTAAGGGAGAAAGTTGCAGTGACAGACCTCGTATGGCCAAATGATTCTACAGAAACAAAATCAGTAAGCAAGGAAAGGTCAAACTGTGACAGAATTGATTTTTCAAGCAGAATGTTGGCAGTACCATATAGGCTTTCAGAAATATATGTTAACCAACAGCAAGACATTTCAAACGGAAGCTGAGACACTGTTCTGAGGTTAACCATTTTTATTTTCTTTTTTGAAATGAAATGGATGTGAAGAAAAAAGAAACCTGAAAGAATACTCAGCCAAATGTAAATACAGATCATCAGTAGATGACAGGGATAATTTATATACTATATATATATATATATAT
>NW_016107465.1:1124787-1127373 GCF_001604975.1 Cebus imitator | reverse complement strand
TGCAATGGCGCAATCTCGGCTCACTGCAACCTTCGCCTCCCAGGTTCAAGTGATTCTCCTGCCGCAGCCTCCCAGGTAGCTGGGATTACAGGAATGTGCCACCACACCCGGCTAATTTTTGTATTTTTAGTAGCTACGGGGTTTCACCATCTTGGCCAGTCTGGTTTCCAACTCCTGATCTCATGATCCATCCGCCTCAGCCTCCCAAAGTGCTGGGATTACAGGCATGAGCCACCGCGCCCAGCCTGATTTCTATATTTTTAGTTAAATATTTATTATCTTTACCTTTTTCCAAATTTTCTAAAAATAAAAAAATTACTCATATTTTTAATTACAAGCTTTTTTTTTAGCAAAATGAATGAGATCAGCCATCCAGTTGTAGATATGGGACACTCTAGATAATATCTGTAAACATATATGTCTTCCCTGTTAGACGCAGGACCCTTGTGAATGACACCTTAGGTTATTGTTCCTTGGAACCTGTGTCTAGCACAGGGCCTAAAATATGAGCTATATTTATTAAGAAACATTTGTTTAGCAAATGAATTCTGAATATGGCCAAAAAACCCAAACAAGGTAACCCTGATTTATCCTCCAGATGGTACAAAAATGACTAGGATCTCCCACTAGCATCTGCCCAAGGACTTCCCTGTTGGGGATGTGCTGATCAGCCAGAAAGATGCTATTAGCCTGCATTATAGCTTAATGTCCCTTGCTTCTAATATCTTCCAGTGAGTCCTTTGTCCTTACTCACCTAGCTCCTTTCCTTTTAGTATTGTCTACTGAATTGAGCCACGCTGTTTTGCCCAAACCTTGCTCTGAAAGAAGCTATAAGAAAAACAGCTAGGGGAAAAAAAAAAGAAAAAACAGCTAGGGTGTTCAGCCTTGTATTCTGCTACAGATATCCAGATCACTCCAACACTTTAAGAGAACCCACAGGAAAAATCTGTCTCAGATCTCAATGCCATTAAAATACCTACTTTTCAGAGTAAGTAACACATTTTAATTTTATGAGCACTATGAATCTTGAAATCTTTTTTCTCTCTGCTTGCAGCTGAGAGCCAAATCTGCAGTGACCTTACTACATGCATGTCTAGGTTTTCCTCTTGTTTCATCTTACCATTCTTCCCTTCCTCTAGATGACCTTGCTTTATCTTTATTTTTTCCCCCTCTCTCGGATCATGTATATTTCTAGAAGTCCTTTTGGCATGAGGGAGGGTATAAACAAACCATAAAATTAAATACAACCCCAAAGCCCCCAATCCTATGCTGTCTTTGAAGATTTTTATCCATGTAGCTTGCCTGCACGACAAGAACGTAAAACTCAGCACCACTCTCCTTGCTGTACCAACCAGGGGGTGACCTGTATGTGCATTTGCGACAAAGAAGGTCTGAGGACCAGAAGCCCCTTCCTTTTCACTTCCTGACCACCGGCTCTAAAATACACATAACCATCAATGTGAATAGAGCACTATGACTTAAGGCAAATGGTTAAGAGTGCAGACTTCAAAGCAGACCACCTGGGTTTTAATCTGCCTGCTATATCCCCCATTCTAACTGCTGACTTTACACAAGTTAAATAACATTTCTGCAAATCTTTATTCATCTGTGCAACAGGAATAATATAATGGTACCAACCTCGTAAGACTGTTGAGAGCAGCAAATGCATTAGCACATGCAAAAGTGACTAGACCAGTACCTAATACACAGTAAATGTGGTACCATACTATCATAGGACACTCCTGTTTTGGGTTTTTATTTTCTATTGAGACTGGGTCTTGCTGTGTTGCCCAGGCTAGTCTCAAACTCCTAGCCTCAAGCAATCTTCCCACTTCAGCCTCACAAAATGCTGGGATTACAGGCATGACCCACTACTCCTGGCCATCGCTTTAGTTCAAGTCTGATTCACAATAACGTTTCTCACTGTAAATTACTAAACCGACAAACCCATTTCTATGGTAACTTTGTGTCTGAATCGCATTTATAAATTAATGTTGATTCAAAATTTCCTGTATCCTGAATCAAGGACCAGAGAAAACAAATTAAAATAAAATAAAATGCAAAGTTCCTTCTAAACACCAGTCGTGTTTAACCATAGCTTTCCGATATGAGGAAGCAGTTTCCTGGGAATGTATCCACAATTAGTAACAGGATGATCCCTAAACCCCTAAGTGTGAATGAATACACAAGTTTACACTACTGTGTGTACACACATATACCTGCCAACGTCCCTCCATTTTCAACACAGACATCATTTAATATGCCTGAAGAGAATCAATATTATGAAAATGACCATACTGCCAAAAGCAACCTACAAATTCAATGCAATCCGCATCAAAATACTACCATCATTCTTCACAAACTCAGAAAAAAAAAAAAACTCATAAAATATGATTACAGAAGTCACTATAATAATGGTTTTAAATGGTGCTACTGAAGAGCAAACAAAGGAGTCCCTAATCTAGTGTGAGCTTAGGGAAATGACTTCCATAAAACAAGGGATGTTGTCATTAAATAATTGGATTAGTGAAAGAGTAGATCTCAGGATATGAAAATATGAATCTAGACAGAAAATGGGAATTTAAG
>NW_016107465.1:1121076-1124002 GCF_001604975.1 Cebus imitator | reverse complement strand
TAAGCGTTGTTACTGTATTGAAATACTCAGTCCTTTCTAATTACCCACCCAAATGAAAGCGCCGAAGAGTATGTTACAGTTTTTAATTAGAACACGTCTGTCTTTTATAATTCTCTTATTTCTGCATATCACAGAAAATATTCTAAGAACAGAGCAAAAGTGAACAAGGACAAACCGCCAAGAAAACTGCTTTGAGAATTTAGTAATCTCAGCCCTCTCAGGTTTAGCTCGCCAACGCCTTTGGGAGAGCGAAGGAAAAGATAACATAGCTACACTTCCGAATAGCAACAGCTGAGATTACTGCCGCATGCTAGATTCTTTCCAGAGGGAGCGCGAGTACAGAGTTTTCTAAACGCTCTTCCCAAGATCCCAAGGTCAGTTTCTAACGCGGCTCCTCGGTGAAGTCCCGGAGGAGGCTCGCTCGCGCACCCCGCCCTGCAAGCATTGCACTTCCCGTTCACTCTGGCCGGTCAGGAACCCTAAATTGACAGTGACAAACACTGAGAAAAGAGGAAGTGGCTAAAGACCATTTCAAGACATTTTTTAAAGGGAGATCAATGGCCCTGTCTTTCCGGAAAACTTCCATGGGACGCTGCCATCACACCCTCTGAAAGTTTCAGCGAATGACAATGTTGCAAAAGTGAGGCTGACTCCCCTTTAAAACATATTTTTTAATCCTCAAAATCCTCTTGGTGTCAAATCAATCCCTCCCCCGTAATAGCGACCGCAGCAAAACTAAGAGCTCCCATCACGCTGGGGCGGATCTCGGAAGCCAGGCTCGGGGCCGGGTGCGCGCCGGGTCCTCGCTGCCAAGCGGCAGAGGAGGCGCCGGCACCGCGACGGCTGGAGGACCCGGCGAGCGCCTCCGTCACCTCCCTCACCTGGTTTGACTGGTTTGGGTGGCGGCTTCGACATCTCGCTTCCTGGAGCTGCAAATCCTAAAGGCCCCGCAGAAAAGTCCACCGCTTGCCGCCACTTGGCACTCCGGACACCCCGAAGTTTCTTTTCGTCTGGCTTACAGCCCTGCGCCTCCCAGGTCCGGCGCCCACCCTAGGCTGAGACAGGCGGACGCAAGCAGAGCGGCTCCGCAGAGTGCCCCGCCCCGCCCAGCGGCCGCCCGAGCTGTCGAGAGCGCGCGCCGGGACGACGAGGAAGTGGTCGCCGCCTCGCCGAGCGCTAATTGGCTCCCGGGCTGGCAGCTTCGCCGCAGCGGGAGCGCGGGCGGCGCGCACGGCGGCGGAACCGGCTGGAGCGGAGCGAGGGCGAAGCGGGCACGCGCCAGGACCTGCCGGGGCGCGCGCGCCCCCGATAGGGAAGGGCGGGAGCCATCAGGGGCGCGCGCCAGAGGCCACGCTCGCCGGAGCTCCGCCCCAACGGGGACAGGAACCCCGCGCTGAGCCGGGTGGAGGGGCCTCCAGTGGCCACCCGTACCTGGCACCCCCTACCCCGGGAGGGGCGTGGGCCTCTCGGGGAGCGAGCTGCGGGTAGCGGCGCACTGGGGACAGTCGCGCGCTTGGCCGTCGCCTCTCCGCTGTATTTGGGAGGACTCGAACTGGCGCCAGGTGAGTGCGTACCTGCTCGCCACTACCGCGCCGCGCCGCCTCGCTGGGGCCTGGAGGTGTCTATAGGGTTTCTGTGCTGGAGTCCGGGACTTGGCTGCGCCCTGAAAGCCTTGCCAGGACTCTTGCCACCTTCACAGAACTGATAGATGGGCTGCCGAGGAGGACGTAGACTCCTGGTGGCGTGGTGCTCTAGCGCCCCGGAAAAATCCTGACAATGGGAACGCTGCCTCCCAGAGACCGCGCAGGTGGGAGAAGTCGCCGGGGTTTTCACCCTCGCGGCTCGAGAAGGTCTCATTCCTCTAGCGTTGGGGTGATGAACTACCGCCCGCCTGCTGCCTGTTATTGTAAGGCCTGCTAAGAATTTTTATTTTACGTTTTTTAATGGCTGAAAAGAAATAAAAAAAAAAAATACTCTGTGGTACGTGAAAATTAGATGAAATTCCAAAATTTACTGGAACACGGTCGCGCTCATTTCCTTCTGTGTTGTCTGTGGCCGCTTTCGCATTACCCGGCAGGGCTGAGTAGCAGCCGTCAAAGCCCAAAGCATTTCCTATCTGGCACTTTACAGAAAAAGTTTGCCGACCCCTGACCTGGTGGATTCAATCTTCGGTGAGAGGAAAGAACTGGAGCACACAAGGAAGCCAATAGCATAAATTCAAAATAACAGACAATATGGTAAACCAATTGTGTATTTGGGGAAAGAAAAAACTATTTACAAAAGAACCTACATAAATGAAACCAACGGGGGAGGGGCATGAATGGCGTTTTCAAAAACCCCAGCCTTGAGGGATTTGTTTACCAAAAGGGAGCAAAGTTTAAACAATAGTAGGAAAAGGCTGCCCTATCTCCTGGAAGAAGAGAATCAAAATAGCTGTTGTATAGAATACGGAGTGACAAGTCCTGGAAACATTTTCCTCTTTTTAAAATGTCAGACTGTCCTGTAGATACACTTGAAGAGCACATTTAGCAGGAACATTGTCATCTGTCTTTCAGGCCATTCGCATTATTGAGTTGCCCTCTTCCTTACAATCTGCTGATTCTGCACATGCCACTTCTGAGCATTGTGCAATTTAGAATCCAAAATGTAAATATTTAGTAGTGAAATGAATTAAACATAATAAACACATATGCATTATGGAAAAATCCCAACATTTTACTTAGCATTAAAAAAAAGTGTAGGGCCGGGCGCGGTGGCTCAAGCCTGTAATCCCAGCACTTTGGGAGGCCGAGGCGGGTGGATCACGAGGGCAAGAGATCGAGACCATCCTGGTCAACATGGTGAAACCCCGTCTCTACTAAAAATACAAAAAATTAGCTGGGCATGGTGGCACGTGCCTGTAATCCCAGCTACTCAGGAGGCTGAG
>NW_016107465.1:1116586-1120841 GCF_001604975.1 Cebus imitator | reverse complement strand
AAAAAAAAAAAAAAAAAAAGTGTAAAAAATAAAAATTAGTCATTTTAGGTTTGCTATTGGCTATCTTAGTTTGTTCTCCCACTATGCAAGAGCTCTCTGCTGTTGAGGAAAGCTTTGCATGCCCTTGAAAAATAAACGACACAGATATTCCATGAGATTGAAGGTGGTGTGTATTCCTAGTGATAGGCATGCCCTGAAATGATGGAGCTGGCAGTTCAAAGGGTTGACTCTTAGGACGCATCACATGATTTAAGTTTGTACAAAACTTAGATTTGCTTCATGAAGCCTGGCAAGTCATAATTGCAGGCTTTTTAAATTTGATTTGGTTTTGTTTTTGTTTTTTGAAGAGGTGGTTTTGGGGTTGTTTTTTGTCTTTTGTGTTTTTTTTAAGATAGGATCCTACTCTGTCGCCCAGGCTGAAATGCAGTGGCACAGTCACGTCTCACTGCAGCCTAATAGTTCTTAGGGGGCCACAGGCAATTAAATAGTAGAACGTGATGTGGAGGTGAACAGAGCCAGGCCTGAACTTGGAGCTCACCTAAAGCTGCCCTGTGTGTCCACATTGTTTTTGAAATAAATGGCTTCAGTGATTGCTAGGCCCACCTCCCACCCCACCCTAGTCACTTAGCCCAGTCACCTCTCTTGTCTCTGCAACTTCCAATTTCTCACCCATCCCATCACATTGTCACCTGCTCATTGCTGATAGGATATGCCCAACATTTACCCAAACACTGTCTTTGACAGGCCCAGACTGCTAACTAATGTAGAACTGGGAGTTCCTGTTTTTGGTTAAAAAAAATAAATAAAACAAACAAAAAATTGCATTTGACTGTATCCGAGAGATTTTGTAAGTAGGTTTTTTTTAACTCATCTCACTCCTGGTTCCTGAATGCAAGTAACACCCTCAAGCCAATTTCCCATGCCACAACCATGCTCACTTGTTATTTACATGCCATGTAATTGATGCAGTAGCCACACATGTAAGCACAGATGTGCCAATTAGGATGGGGACCAGTAGTCGTTTCCATTCTGTGTGCACAGCAAATAGATGCCCCATCAATAATACATCAGTAAGAATGACATCAATTATACATCAAAGCCTGACAATTAAGCTAGCACATGTGCAACACCCTTTCTTTGCTGTTAGTAATAAAGTGCTTTTTAGCAGCTTGGAGTGATGGAAAGAAGTCAACTCAATTCTTTTAGTTTGGTATCTGACTTTTCTCCTTACTATCTGAGTGACCTTAGGCACATCACTCTATTGTCTGAGCCAGTTTCCACTTTTGCAAAATGAAATGGAAACCAGTATGAAACGAAATGGAAACCAAAATGAAGTGAAAGGCCAAGTAATCTCTAAAGTTATATGTCTCCAAGTTTGAGAATTTATGCTTCAACAAGCTATCTAAAAATAAGCAAGATGGAAGCAAGGAATGATAACTTTTTTTTTTTTTTTGAGACGGAGTTTCGCTCTTGTTACCCAGGCTGGAGTGCAATGGCACGATCTCGGCTCACCGCAACCTCCGCCTCCTGGGTTCAGGCAATTCTCCTGCCTCAGCCTCCTGAGTAGCTGGGATTACAGGCACACACCACCATGCCCAGCTAATTTTTTGTATTTTTAGTAGAGACGGGGTTTCACCATGTTGACCAGGATGGTCTCGATCTCTTGCCCTCGTGATCCACCCGCCTCGGCCTCCCAAAGTGCTGGGATTACAGGCTTGAGCCACCGCGCCCGGCCTGGAATGATAACGTTTTATGAATTTTTGTTTTATTTGGTCAAGTGAGGATATCACTCTGCCACCATCTACTGACAACATAATTTGTAAGAGAAAGAACATTTATCACCACAAAAGTGAGATAAAGAGCAGCCTCGCCCTTCGCCCCCCCCAAAAAAAAGGCTAGTTGGCAGCATGGCACTGACATACCAAAAAAGTAAGAACAGGGTAAAATAAAATTCAAAAGCAGAAAAATTATAACATAAAAATATATTTTATAATATTCATTGTATGTAGTTGTTCCCTCAATACACCTTGGAAATTTGGATGGAGATGTATATTCAATAACGTAACTTTGGATGAAATGCAAATATCCAACTTGTTCTGCTATTTTATTTTATTTTTTGAGACAGGGTCTCACTTTGTCACCCATGCTGGAGTGCAGTGTCCCAATCTCCACTCACTGCTACCCCCACCTTGGGGGCTCAAGCAGTCCTCCCACCTTGGCCTCCAAAGTAGGTGAGACTACAGGAGCATGCCACCATGCCTGGCTAATCTTTTGTATTTTTGGTAGAGACAGGATTTTGCCATGTTGCCCAGGCTGATCTCAAACTCCTGAGCTCAAGCAATTCGCCTGTCTTGGGCTCCCAAAGTGCTGGGATTATAAGCATGAGCCACCGTGCCCAGCTGCTATTTTATCACAGTCATTATTGAATTCTTGTCTCACATAGACTTGTTAATAGAAGTAGACCCCAGTCTTAAGCAATTGTACTCAATGTGGAATATGGTGGATAAGCGAAGAAGTCAGGCAACAATAGCCCTCTCCCACTATGCTTTTTTCTCCATAACTCCAGGGAGAGTGTGAACACAGATCATAGGAACTGGAGCATTGCTGGGAGCCTCCAGCTTGGCAGCCACTTGCCCCCAGCTACACAGCCTAGGTCCCTGACCAACCAACCCCCTGAGCAGACAAGAATGAAAAACAGTGGCCATGAGGGATGACCTTCAAGAGCCACTATTCTAAGGTTGCCTCCAGCTGTGCTTCACATTTTCACTTAGTAATGAAAAATGGTCCATTGTAATAACCAAGGACTGCTTTAGTGAACCTTAGGGAAGCATGTATGAAACTGTCCTCTGTCCCCTAGACCAAAGGTCCACAAAACAGCAGCCTGTAGCTTAACCTGGCCCTCTGCCTGAACACTTGCAGTTTCATGTGGAAAGCACTACAGAAATCCAGTTAAGGGAAATGATAGCCCAATAAAAGGGACTTTCATTCTTTGTCATTAGTAGACCTGTTTTTAAAAAATTATGATTATATATTGAATTTCATGAAAAATTTGTGAAAATGTTTTTTCTCTTGTTATGTAAGTCCATACCTAACAACCTAGATTTTGCCTCTTGGCCCACACAGTGTCAAATACTTACTATCTGGCCTGTTTCCAAAAAAATGTACCTAGCCGGTATGAGACCTAGGCTTTTGGGTGAAGAAATAGTGTCCTTAAAGGGTATTAGCTTCTTTTTGCCTGTGGTTAGCAGTGACTTTCTTCCTGTCTCATAAATAAAGAGGCCAGCCCACAGGGGGTCTCTCCCTCACTGATAATGAGTCATACCCAGGTGACTGAATCATGCAGGTGGAAGGCAACCTGGCTAAGGAGAGGATGAAACCATATAACACACTGTGGCCTAGCAACTCTTCCACACTCAGAAAACAGATGTTCAGGGGAAAGTGCTCAGGCAGCTCACCTGATATTAAACTGGTTGGCAGGCCCTGAGCACACCTAGCTATTGGCACTTGGTGGTAGCAGGGGAAGCCAGTGCAGTGAGGAATGTGGTTAATGCAAGGCTGGGCTGAGAGGTCACTGTCATCCTCCCCTCTCAGCTGGTGCTTCTAATTTAGGATTCTTTCTTTTGACATCTGAATGATATGCATTTGATTTTTTTTTTTTCTTTTAGGAAATACTAGGAAGCTGTGATTTTCAAAGCTAATTATGAAAACATTTATCATTGGAATCAGTGGGTGAGTAATTTTGCTACAAACCACTCTTTAAGATACTGAGGATGTCCAAATGGTGATTCTGTGTGGATGGAGTAGGGGACGGAGAAGCAGTGAGGATTCTGGAGTCCTGGGGAAGAGCAGACTGCTGTGATCAGTAGAGTGCTGGCTTCATTAATGCCAACAAGAGATGGAAGATGGAAGAGTTTCCTATAAACAGAGAAACAGAAGAGTCAGTCAACCATGTTTACGTACTTTCCCATTTATTTTGTGGAGCTAACAGCAGAGGCAAGGCCTGGTTGGGCACTGCTTTCATTCAAGATGATTTATCATTCTCTATATGGGTGTTCCTCCAGCATGGCAGAGGAGAAAACTTACTGTTTCTTTCCGGCTATGCCCAGCTTCAGACATGTGGTATAAAGAACACCCTTGCCGGGCGCGGTGGCTCAAGCCTGTAATCCCAGCACTTTGGGAGGCCGAGGCGGGTGGATCACGAGGTCAAGAGATCGAGACCATCCTGGTCAACATGGTGAAACCCCGTCTCTACTAA